>NW_020689222.1:0-1129 GCF_002925995.2 Terrapene triunguis | reverse complement strand
GAGATGTCCCTGGAGGATTTCCGCTCCATCCCCATACACGTTAACAGACTTTTCCAGTAGCTGTACTGGCCGCGATTGCCAGGGCAAATTAATCATTAATCATTAAACACGCTTGTTTTTAAGCCATGTGTAATATTTACAAAGGTACACTCACCAGAGGTCCCCTGTGTGCCCTCAGGGTCTTGGGTCAGTTCGGGGGTTACTGTTTCCAGGTCCAGGGTGACAAACATATCCTGGCTGTTGGGGTAACTGGTTTCTCCGCTTCCTTGCTGCTGTGAGCTATCTATGTTCTCTCCATCCTCATCTTCCTCGTCCGCCGAACCCGCTTCCCCGTTTGCAGAGAGGGACTCATAGAACACGCTTGGGCTAGTGGTGGCTGCACCCCCTAGAATGGCATGCAGCTCCGCGTAGTAGCGGCATGTTTGCGGCTCTGCCCCGGACCTTCCGTTTGCGTCTCTGACTTTGTGGTAGGCTTGCCTTAGCTCCTTAATTTTCACGCGGCACTGCCGCGCGTCCCTGTTATGGCCTCTGTCCTTCATGGCCTTGGAGATCTTTTCTAATGTTTTGCCGTTTCTTTTACTGTTTCGGAGTTCGGCGAGCACTGCTTCATCTCCCCAGATGGCGATCAGATCCTGTACCTCCCGTTCGGTCCAGGCTGGAGCTCTTCTGCGATCCTGGGACTGGGACTGGGACTCCATCACGGTTACCTGTGCTGATGGGCTCTGCATGGTCACCTGTGCTCTCCACGCTGAGCAAACAGGAAATGAAATTCAAACGTTCGCGGGGCTTTTCCTGTCTACCTGGCCAGTGCATCTGAGATGAGAGTGCTGTCCAGAGCGGTCACAATGAAGCACTGTGGGATAGCTCCCGGAGGCCAGTAATGTCGAATTCCGTCCACACTAGCCCAATTCCGACCCCCTAAGGTCGATTTTATCGCTAATCCCCTTGTCGAGGTGGTGTTAGGAAACCGGTTTAAAGGGCCCTTTAAGTCGACAGAAAGGGCTTCGTAGTGTAAACGTGTCCAGGCTTAAGTCGATTTAACGCTGCTAAAGTCGACCTAAACTCGTAGTGTAGACCAGGCCTTACACTAAGGCAGTGTAAAGGGGCCTTAATGTAAATAAGAATCAGA
>NW_020689221.1:0-5429 GCF_002925995.2 Terrapene triunguis | reverse complement strand
CGCCCACATTCCTCGCCCCCTGCCCTATTCCACCCCATTCCTTCCCCACGGCTTCTTCCCCCTCACCCCCTCGTCCCCCCCCTCATTTCTCCCACACACCCCCTTACCCAGCCCCACCGCGGGCACTCACTGTTGCACAGAAAACAGGAAGGCTCCCAGCCCACAGACGGAGAGCCTGACTGGAACTAGGACCCAGGAGGCAGCGTTCAGCAGCAGAGTCAGTGGAGCCAAGATGCAACCTCCTTCAGCTGGACAGCTCTGCACTTGCATAAATGAGGTGGGGGGGCAGTGGCACATAACCCTATGTGCCCCCCCCATGCCTCCAAAAAACTGAACCCATGGGCGTGTCCCCCCCCCCCCCCCCGGCTTCCCTTTGCTTCCCTGCCGTTTTCTGCAGGGAAGCACAGGAATTCTGCGGGGAGGGAGGGCATTTTCTGCGGTCATGCAGGATTTCCCCCCAGGAGTGAGGATTATGTTTTTATGTTGAAATAAAGATCAATCACTAAGGTAAGTGGCTAGTGGCTCTAAGAAGAGAGCAAGTAAGGATACCCTGGCAGGTGGCTATTCCTAAACAGTGCACTCGGCAACTTTGAATAAAAACTAGTACAGATGCTTTAGGATGAGAGTATAAAATTTTGAGCTACTGGAGGACTACATCATCTCATCCAAATTCATGCAAAACATCAAAGAGAATGTTCCAAAATGCTCTGTCACATGCTCTTTCTGCCTCTAAAAAGACTGAAATAGATTCAACTTTTGCGTGTCTGGAGGCCCACAGAGCTCCAGGGACATAGCAGGCGGCATTGCAGGCACAGCAGCTGTTCTTTAGAAAGCCAGTTTGATTTTGGCCCATAAGTTTCAGGAGAAAATGTTCTAGTCTTGCACGCAGTCTTTCAGCCAGTTTTAAGATCCTCATTAATCAGGGAACTAGATCTGTAAGGGGACCAAGCCCCTGGGTCTTTGCCTTTCCCAGGTATGTTAAGATAGGGCAGGTGGCAAGATGGGTGATGTAAATATCTTTTTTATTGGACCAGCTTCTGTTGGTGAGGAGAGAGAGAGAGACAAGCTTTTGAGCTTACACAGAGCTCTTTTTCAGGGCTGGGAAATGTCCTCAGAGTGGGAACAGATTGTTTAGCATCAGTAGTTAACACATATGTCAAGGGACCAGTCAAGGTAAAGTGGCCTGTGAACACCCCTCCAGTCATAGGAGCAAAAGGAAGATGGGGGAGAAAGGCAACTGGCGGGGGGGGGGGGGGTGGTGGTGGTAAGTTGTTAGTGGGTTATAGATTGTTGTAATCAGCCATAAATCCAGTGATACAGGGGAACATTTAGATACCTAGAAAATAGCCCTGAATGCAGTTTGATGCTTTACCAAAGAGGAACTGACAATATGCTAGAGAGTTGCTTGTACTGCTTTGCTCCAGCACCAGCTGGTCCTGGAGCTTTATTTGATATTTTTTTTTTAGAGCATGGGGGGCAGAGCCATAGGTGAGGCATTGCAAAGAAGACGGCTCTTTCATTCGGTTTCATCACACCCCCATTCTTTGAGAACTTGCTGTTGGGCCCCCTTTTGCAGAAAAGTAACGTTATTTGTGGCACAAGCCCAACTGAATTGCAAATTAGTTTCCAGCCTAGTTTTAACATGCAAACATCCAAAGAAAAACTGAACAGCCTACATTAAAATAATAAGGTGTTCTTTCTGATGCAGTGTTTTTTAAGAGAGCTTATTGCACGCTTCAGGTGCTGAACTATCCTGACTATGGCATGTTAAATGTACTTGCAGAACTTGTGAGGTCATAGAGAATGTGAATGAAGATGAGAAGATATATCACATTACATCGCCATCAGTGAATGGAGATAAATCCAAAGATTTTGTAGTTCTTGTGTCTCGAAGACAGCCCTGTAAGACTGGGTGAGTAAGTGAATTTCAAGTTTAGCTGGTGCAAAACCTTTGGAGCTATAACTCTTTATTACCATGCATATCTAGAAGACAGGGCCAAGAATAATAAATGTAGTAAAGATATTATTGCAGCACATAAGAATTGGATAGACTACTCTTTTGGACCGTCAGCTTTATGATCTTCACCTGGCACTATTTGTCAGTGGTCTTAATGAGTAATTTGAGGATTCACTGCAACCCCTTTGCGTACACCTGCTGGTTAGACACAATAGGGGCATGCACTCCTTATAAGCTTGCCACTCCAAATCACACTTAGGACTCTCATTTCTTACATGGGCCAGCTGTGTTGAAACTTTAATTTGTTTAATGTTTTCATAGAAAATATGTCATAGTTACTACATTTAATATAATTCAAGTTACTCATACATATTTTTTACAGCTTGTTGAAGAGACTCTTGTTTTTTTTCCCTACAGTGACCCTTACATAATAGCTGTGAGGTCAGTTACCCTGACATCTGTGCCACCTTCTCCAACCTATTGCAGAAGTGAAATCCTATGTGCAGGATTCCTGATCCATAGTGATGGCAACAACTCCTGTACGGTAAGCAGCTTTACAAGTCACAATGGTATCTGCTGTCCCTCCAGTATTACACGTGCATCATCTCATTGAAGTGCACTGTCTGAAACAGGCCAGTGACACAATGGCAGGAATCACTTTATTCCCAAATTTGCTTAAACACTTGAATTCCTGTGGATATTAAGATGTTAAATTATAAGCATTACACTGACGTTGAGAGTAAGGAACGTGTGTGTTCACTTTGAAGGGAAGGTTACTATATAAGAACATGTACTTATGAAAATGTTTGGGTACTCTAACTGGTCTAAGGCGCCTTTCTTCAGCCAACATTTGTGTTTCTAAAACAAAGGTATTTAACAAGTTAGAGATGATGGAACAAATTCTGCTCTCTGCTACGCTGCTGTATACATTTAGCACATGCTTGAGCAGTTAGCTGATGTGGAGACATTAAGATCACTAACATACTTTTTAAAAGGTGATTATTTTCTAGTTAATATTGCCTTCACAGTGCTTTTATTTTTTGTATTAAAATCCTCTCAGGGACTGATGCTGATATAGATTCTGAGAAAATGACCTTCACGTTCCTCAAGTTTTGAGTTTTTCATTTTTAATTTGTTACCCAGGTGTCTTACTTTAACCAAGTTACCTCTGGTGTTCTGCCTTACCTTGCTGCAAATCTCACTGGCTCATCAACATCCATTGAGGACACCGCTTCTGCATGCATCAGGTTCTTGGAGATGGACAGTAGCAAGATTTACAGTATTTTGTTTTAAGTAAAGTATCAGGGGAGCTCTAAAGATTATCATAAAACATTTTTAAGTGCTGCATGCAAACATGAGGATTCTCAATATCTATATCATCTAATTAAGTAGTTCTCAACCAGGAGTCTCGGGCCGCCAGCAAATTTTAGTGGGGGGGCCGCCAAGCAGGGCCAACATTAAACTCACTGGGGCACAGGGCAGAAAGCCAAAGCCCCGCCATACAGGGCTGAAACGTGGGGCCCCGCCCTCCGAGGCTGAAGCCAAAGCCCAAGTAACTTAGCTTTGCAGGGCCCTCTGTGGTGTACGGCCCCAGGCAACTGCCCTGCTTGCTACCACCTAACACCAGCCCTGGCTTTTATATGCAGAAAACCAGTTGTGGCACAGGTGGGCAGTGGAGTTTTTATAGCATGTTGCGGGTGGGGAGGGGGGCTCAGAAAGAAAAAGGTTGAGAACCCCGATCTACCAGACTGAAATATTTACTTTAAGCCACACACCTCATTTCAGCCCTGATCCTGAGAGAATCTGAGCACTCGCAACTCCCACTGATTTAGGAATTGATTGATTCATATTTTTAATTTTAAATAGAATGGAGACAAGTTCTTATTTATACCACTCACTTGAATTTGGTGGAGTTGCCCAGGCATCAGTGAGGACATAGTTTCTATTACAAACACTTCTAAACTCAGTTCTAAAAATCTGCTCTGGTCTATAGCAATAATAATGAAGCTTTCATCCTTTGTAAAGTGCTGTGAGGGCTACCGAGGACAAGTGCCAGGGAAGCGCTGGGTATTAATATTATGATAGCTTTGAAAAAATATAGACCAATAAATAATAACGATGAATAAACTATTTTGGCCATGTTAAATTATAGACTTAAAGGAATGATGGTTTCAAAGGCTTTTTGTTCTAAACTGCTTTGAGATTAAAAAAATGGAATACTGCTGGCAGTTAGTCCTTAGTCTGAATCAATACCTTTGAATGGATTTAAAGAATAAAAGTTCAGGAATCATGTTGGTGCACCTCAGGATTGCATTAGAGCAGAGGTGGGCAAACTACGGCCCACGGGTCACATCCGGACCGCAGGACCCTCCTGCCTGGCCCCTGAGCTCCTGGCCCAGGAGGCTAGCCCCCGGCCCCCTCCCCCGCAGCCTCAGCTCACTGCGCCGCTAGCGCAATGCTCCGGGTGGTGGGGCTGCAAGCTCCTGGGGCAGCGCAGCTGCAGAGCCTGGCCTGACCCGGTGCTCTGTGCTGCGCGGTGGCGTGGCTGGATCCAGCCGGGTGGCACGGCTGCCTGTCCTGGTGCTCTGGGCGGTGCGGAGGTAGCGCCGCCAGCCACCGGGGCTCCAGGCAGCGCGGTAAGGAGGCAGGGAGCAGGCGGGGTTGGATAGAGGGCAGGGGAGTTCGGTGTGGTGGTGGTCAGGGGCTGGGGGTGTGGATAAGGGGCGGGGAACAGGGTGGTTGAATGGGTCAGCAGGGGGCAGTCAGGGGCAGGGGTTCCAGGAGCAGTCAGGAATGAGAGGAGGGGTTGGATGGGGCGGCGGGGGGGCAGTCAGGGGTGGGGATTACGGGGATGGTCAGGGGACAGGGAATGGGGTTGTGTGTGTGTGTGGATGGGGCAAGGGTTCCGGGGGAGCCATCAGGGAACAGGGGTGGTTGGATGGGGCAGGAGTCCCCGGTGGGCTGTCAGGGGGCAAGGAGCAGGGAGGGGGGTTGGGCCACGCCTGGCTGTTTGGGGAGGCACAGCCTCCCCTAACTGGCCCTCCATACAATTTCAGAAACCTGATGCAGCCCATAGGCCAATAAGTTTGCCCGCCCCTACATTAGAGGCTTATGCTTTGGTGCATTCAGACCTGAGCGGTTAATACCCTATCCAGCGCCCACTGAAGTCAATGGAAAGACTCCCATTGATTTCAACTAGAGCTAGATCAAGCCCTCAGAAAACAGTGGATTGTTACTGGTACCTCTGTCCCCAGCTCCTCTATTGCAGGTAGCAGAGATGGGAGGGCAGGGGGAATACAAGGGAGCTGGTTACTGCTCCATGATCTTCATCCCAGCTTTATGCCCTGAGCAGTTTAGAGCAGCCATGGGGCTGTCTGGCAAGTCTCCTAAGGAGCTGTCCAGCAGCTTGGAATAGCCAGAACACACAAGTATCAGGAGGTAGCCGTGTTAGTCTGTATCTACAAAAACAACA
>NW_020689220.1:717-2316 GCF_002925995.2 Terrapene triunguis | reverse complement strand
TGTATGTTACCATTCCTGATGTCCGATTTGTGTCCATTTATTCTTTTGCGGAGGGACTGTCCGGTTTGGCCAATGTACATGGCAGAGGGGCATTGCTGGCACATGATGGCATATATAACATTAGTGGATGTGCAGGTGAATGAGCCCTTGATGGTGTGGCTGATGTGGTTGGGTCCTCTGGTGGTGTTGCCAGAGTAGATATGGGGACAGAGTAGGCAACGAGGTTTGCTACAGGGATTGGTTACTGGGTTGGTGTTTCTGTGGTGTGGTGTGTAGTTGCTGGTGAGTATTTGCTTCAGGTTGGGGGGTTGTCAGTAAGCGAGGACTGGCCTGCCTCCCAAGGTCTGTGAGAGTGAAGGTAGGGTTACCATAATCCAGCAAGCAAAAAAGAGGACGGGAGGAGCCCCGCCCCTGTCCTGCCCTAGCCCCGCCCCTGCCCCTCCCACTTCCCCCCCTCAGAACCCCCAACCCTCCCCCCACTCCTTGTCCCCAGACTGCCCCCTCCTGGGACCCCTGCCCCTAACTGCCCCCCAGGACTCCACCCCCTACCTAAGCCTCCCTGCCTCTTGTCCCCTGACTGCCCCCTCCAGAGACCCTCCCCCCATCCTAACTGGCCCCCTAGGACTCTATCCCCTACCTGTACCCTGACTGCCCCAACCCTTATCCACACCCCCACCCCCAGACAGACCCCTGGGACTCCCACGCCCCAACCAACCACTCCCCACCCCCTGACAGCCCCCGCCCAGAACTCCCGACCCATCTAAACCCCTCTGCTCCCTGTCCCCTGACTGCTCCGATCCCTCTCCCCACCCCTGCCACCTGACAGCCCCCCCCCAGAACTCCCAACCCCCCCTTGTCCCCTGACTGCCCCCTCCTGGGACCCCTGCTCCTAACTGCCCTCCAGAACCCCCCCCCCCGCCTAAGCCTCCCTGTTCCTTGTCCCCTAACTGTCCCCTCCTAAGCCCCCCCCTAAATGCCCCCCAGGACCCTACCCCCTACCTGTACCCTGACTGCCCAAAACCTTCTCCACACCCCCCAAAAAGCCCCCCCCAAACTCCCGACCCCCTCCTCCCCTCCCCGCCCCCTCCAAAGCCTCCCTGCCCCTTCTCCGACCCCCTGACCCTCTTGTTGTTGGCCTTTCTTCACCTAATGTCTCCCTGAGCTTGCTCAGGAACTGCCTGAGCTGCTCGTCCGGCACGCTGGGGAGCGGGGGAGGAGCTCCAGACTCCCGGAGCCGATCTGCCATGCGGGGGGGGGGGGGGGGGGGGGCGCCCCGGGGGGGAGGGGGGGGAGGGGGAGGAGGAGAACGTGCTCTCTCTGGCTGAGTGTCGGAGCCCCATGTAAGTAACACCGTCGGCGGCAGCACTGTTAACCCTGCGCGCTCTGCATCAGGGGGAAGTCCGGACGTTTACAAATTCCCCCCAGACGCTATTTTTAGCTTAAAAAGCCGGACATGTCCGGGGGAATCCGGACGAATGGTAACCCTAGTGAAGGATCATTTTCCAGGATAGGTTGTAGATCAGGCCTGCACAACATGCGGCCCGGGGGCCACATGCGGCCCGCGTGGGCTCACTGTGCGGCCCGGGGGGGGGGGGGGGG
>NW_020689220.1:0-617 GCF_002925995.2 Terrapene triunguis | reverse complement strand
AGGTGAGCTGGCGGTGGGAGAGGAGGGCTGAATGGGTGAGCCGGGGCGGTGGGGGGCTGAGGAGGCGAGCGGCGAGTCGGTGGCTGACCTGTTCTATTGATCTGGTCTGTCTCCCATCCCCTCTCCAAGGGTTGCAGCTGTCTGGAGGTGCTACCTTCCATGCCTTCTTCATTCACACCTCATTCATTCAACAGGGCAATTGATTACAAAGTGGGGGGAAGATCTTATTTTACTTCTAGCAAAAAGACATTTTTCTTTTACCTTGATTATACTACCTTAGGGGCCAGCTATAACATATTACCAAAGTTCAATACTGCTGTTTCAGCAGGGTGATGCTGGGGAAGGAGGGTTTTTTTCCATGGGGCAGGCAGCGCTGGGGGGGTTGTTTGGGGGCGGCTGGGCGGCGCTGGGGGGGTGTTTCGGCAGCGCGGGGGGGGTTGTTTCTGTGGGGCAGGCGGCGCTGGGAGGGGGTGTTGTGTTTCGGGGGTGGCTGGGTGGTGCTGGGGGGGGATTCGGTGGCGCTGGGGGGGGGTTCGGCGGGGCCGGGGGGGTTCGGCCCTCAGCTGTTTTCTTTGGAGTAATATGGCCCTCGCCACTTTACGAGTTGTGCAGGCCTG
>NW_020689219.1:0-1056 GCF_002925995.2 Terrapene triunguis | reverse complement strand
TAGCTAGTTTGAGCTCATTTTGTGCCTTTGCCTTTCTAATCTTGCCCCTGCATTCCTGTGTTGTTTGCCTATATTCATCCTTTGTAATCTGTCCTAGTTTCCATTTTTTATATGACTCCTTTTTATTTTTTAGATCATGCAAGATCTCGTGGTTAAGCCAAGGTGGTCTTTTGCCACATTTTCTATCTTTCCTAACCAGCGGAATAGCTTGCTTTTGGGCCCTTAATAGTGTCCCTTTGAAAAACTGCCAACTCTCCTCAGTTGTTTTTCCCCTCAGGCTTGATTCCCATGGGACCTTACCTATCAGCTCTCTGAGCTTACCAAAATCCGCCTTCCTGAAATCCATTGTCTCTATTTTGCTGTTCTCCCTTCTACCCTTCCTTAGAATTGCAAACTCTATGATTTCATTATCACTTTCACCCAAGCTGCCTTCTACTTTCAAATTCTCAACGAGTTCCTCCCTATTTGTTAAAATCAAGTCTAGAACAGCTTCCCCCCTAGTAGCTTTTTCAACCTTCTGAAATAAAAAGTTGTCTGCAATGCAGTCCAAGAATTTGTTGGATAGTCTGTGCCCTGCTGTGTTATTTTCCCAACATATATCCGGATAGTTGAAGTCCCCCATCACCACCAAATCTTGGGCTTTGGATGATTTTGTTAGTTGCTTAAAAAAAGCCTCATCCACCTCTTCCACCTGGTTAGGTGGCCTGTAGTAGACTCCTAGCATGACATCACCCTTGTTTTTTACCCCTTTTAGCCTAACCCAGAGACTCTCAACACTTCCGTCTCCTATGTCCATCTCTACCTCAGTCCAAGTGTGTACATTTTTAATATATAAGAAAACACCTCCTCCCTTTTTCCCCTGTCTATCCTTCCTGAGCAAGCTGTACCCAGCCACACCAACATTCCAATCATGTGTATTATCCCACCAAGTTTCAGTGATGCCAACAATGTCATAGTTGTATTTATTTATTAGCACTTCCAGTTCTTCCTGCTTATTACCCATACTTCTCGCATTTGTATATAGGCATCTAAGATACTGGTTTGATCTTTCCTCCC
>NW_020689218.1:0-1452 GCF_002925995.2 Terrapene triunguis | reverse complement strand
GCAGGAGTATTGTAAGCAAGACACGAGAAGTAATTATTCAACTCTACGCCGCGCTTATTAGGCTTCAACTGGAATAGTGTGTCCAGTTCTGGGCGCCACATTTCAGGAAAGATGTGGACAAATTGGAGAAAGTCCAGAGAAGAGCAACAAAAATGATTAAAGGTCTAGAAAACATGACCTATGAGTAAAGATTGAAAAAGTTGTGTTTGTTTAGGCCTGGTCTACACTACGAGTTTAGGTCGACTTTAGCCGCGTTAAATCGAATTAAGCCTGGACACGTTCACACGACGAAGCCCTTTCTTTCGACTTAAAGGGCCCTTTAAACTGGTTTCTTAACACCACCTCCGACGAGGGGATTAGCGATAAAATCGGCCTTAGGGGGTCGGAATTGGGTGTGTGTGGACGGAATTCGACGTTATTGGCCTCCGGGAGCTATCCCACAGTGCTTCATTGTGACCGCTCTGGACAGCACTCTCAACTCAGATGCACTGGCCAGGTAGACAGGAAAAGCCCCGCGAACGTTTGAATTTCATTTCCTGTTTGCTCAGCATGGAGAGCACAGGTCGCTCATCAGCACAGGTAGCCGTGATGGAGTCCCAGGATCGCAAAAGAGCTCCAGCATGGACAGAACGGGAGGTTCGGGATCTGCTCGCCATATGGGGAGATGAATCAGTGCTGGCCGAACTCCGAAGCAGTAAACGAAATGGCAAAATATTAGAAAAGGTCTCCAGGGCCATGAAGGACAGAGGCCATAACAGGGACACACAGCAGTGCCGCGTGCAAATTAAGGAGCTAAGGCAAGCCTACCACAAAGCCAGAGAGGCAAACGGAAGGTCCGGGGCTGAGCCGCAAACATGCCGCTTCTACGCGGAGCTGCATGCCATTCTAGGAGGTGCAGCCACCACTACCCCAACCGTGTGCTATGAGTCCCTCAATGGAGAAACACACAGGGAAGCGGGTTCTGGGGATGAGGAAGTTGAGCATGAAGATAATGTAAATAGCTCACAGCAGCAAGGAAGCGGAGAAACCAGTTTCCCCAACAGCCAGGATATGTTTATCACCCTGGACCTGGAACCAGTAACCCCCGAACTCACCCAAGACCCTGAGGGCACACAGGGGACCTCTGGTGAGTGTACCTTTGTAAATATTACACATGGTTTAAAAGCAAGTGTGTTTAATGATTAATGATTAATTTGCCCTGGCAATCACGGCCAGTACAGCTACTGGAAAAGTCTGTTAACGTGTATGGGGATGGAGCGGAAATCCTCCAGGGACATCTCCAGAAAGCTCACCTTCATGTACTCCCAAAGCCTTTGCAAAAGGTTTCTGGGGAGGGCTGCCTTATCCCATCCGCCATGGTAGGACACTTTACCATGCCAGGCCAGTAGCACGTAGTCTGGAATCATTGCATAACAAAGCATGGCAGCGTATGGTCCCGGTGTTTGCTGGCAT
>NW_020689217.1:0-8579 GCF_002925995.2 Terrapene triunguis | reverse complement strand
TCGCCGGGGGGAGGGCGGCGAGCCCTGCTGTGGCCCCGCTCTCCCCGGCGGCCCCGCGCCGCCCCCCTCCAGGTGCCGCCCCAAGCACCAGCTTGGGTGCCTGGTGCCTGGAGCCGGCCCTGGTTACTGTACAACAAACACAGGCAGGCCCCTCCCCTCTGCCTCCAAGCCCCATGCGGTTTGCCTCATCCACCTTTGGGGGGAGGAAATGTCTCTTTGCTGCGTGTCCGTACAGCCCCTAGCACAATGGGGCCCTGAGCCCTGGCATCCAGGCTCTGGTTTATCAGAGCTGCTAAAGGTTAGGGGGCGTTTGGACAGAGTTCCAATGTTGACTTAGGGAGGCAGAGTTGCTGAGTGCTTTAAGCACTGGACTGGGAGCCAGGAGCTTCCGAGTTCTAATCCCAGCTCCGCCACAGACTCCTTCTGCAGCCTGAGGCGAAACACTTAACCTCTCTGTGTTTCAGTTTTCCCGCCTGCAGAATGACGCCACAGAGGTAGGGAGGCAGGGATGTGAAGTAATTACTGTTCATAGAGTGCTCTATATTACAGTGTATCAGAATGAACTGGGGGATGGGGGGTGGGGGGGGGGGAAGAGACCACTGCCCTCTACTGGATGGACCCAGAACAGCTCAGCTGTGTGTCATAGGCCTTAGACAACTAGTGGAGATTCTCCTTTGCCTGAACAGATATGCGCATTATGACTGGGAGAACATGATTCTATCCTCTGATTCCAATCCAGCAGCTATTGAGGGCAGCCCCCTGTTCGGGACTGCGGGTTAACAGCAGAGTCATTACAGTAGGAGACGGTGCTGCAACACCACTCCAGCCTGCCGACCGCAGCGTTCTGCTAACTTAGCTCGACCGATCAATGATCTTGCTTCTCTGATGTCTGTGGATTAATAGTTCTGCTGATGGATGCGCCGTGGCAGTTTCCCATATCACTTTCAATTTGGAGCAATTAACATCGTTGAAGAACAGGGTGTGAAAGCTTTTGACTCTCCTCTGGTTTTATAACCCACGCTGCTCTTGGGAATGTTCTGTTCCGCGGCGAGAAAGAGGCAGAACACAACACAGGGCTGTCCGGCCTGCCAGCTGGGATGCAGCCACTGGCCGGAACCCAGGAGCAGAGTTCCCCATCCAGCCAGAGGGTGGTCTATTACAGGGCCAAGTCTCGAGCCAGGAGCTTTGAGATGCATCCACCAGAGTTCAAACAGGAGAGCTGTAAACAGAGTCACCCACCCGCGTGGCTAAGCCAGAGAAAGCCAAGGGTCTTCGCTGCCTAAAGGGTTATAACTAGTAACGCTGAAGCCATCAAGCCAGAGGTCCTCAAAAGCCTAATTGTCACATAAACCTAGTGCTCCAGAGAAATGAAGCAACCGATACGCGGTTCTAGTCGTCCCACCAAACGCAGGAGTGAAGCGCCATCGTACGAGCAGTTACACAGCTGGAGGCAGCACCAGGTAGTAGTTAGAGCAGGGGATTGTGAATCAGGACTTCTGCCCGGTGTGGTTTGGAGGAAGTCATTTCACCACTCTGTGCCTTGGTTTTCCCATCTGGAGAATGGGGGTAATGTTACATACTTGAGCCGGTCAATATTATTTCTTGCAAATGCAGTCGCTGTCTAATTCAGCCCTTTCTCTGCTCACAAACCGCACATGAACCCAGCATGATTTGTAAGAAGTTTACCTGCTGTTCAAAATTGTTCATGGTGAGCGTTCAATATTCATCCGAGGATCTCAAAGCGCTCTGCAGGGCTGAGCAACGAGACGACCCCTGCTCTACAGGGGGGGAAACTGAGGCACGGAGCAGTGACGTGACTGCCCAAGACCGAAGGAGAGAAAGGAAAAGAACCCAGGATTCGCAGCTCTCCGCGCTGGGCGACACTAGTTAAGGATGGGGAGAAGTAGTATTGCCCATGATGTGCTTGCTAGTTACTAGAACAGATTGAGCCAACGAAGGGAGTCTTGATCCTGGCAGCTGGGCTTGCTATGCCAGTGTCCGTCCTGCTCGCTCCTGCAGCTGTGACCCTGCCGGCAGCCTGTAGCTACGAGATGAAGGAAGGGAGCCCCTCGGGGCAGTGAGCCGTAGCAGCTGGGCTAAGCTTGCTCCAGCTCACGTTGCTCTCTGCATGTCGAGGAACTGACTGAAAAGCTGCTGTTCAGAAACTGCTTTGTACAACTCCCTTCCATGGTTCAGCCTTTGTTCAGAGGGATGGAGCTCGAACAATTCCCCAGCAGGGCTCTGGTGCCAGAGCTCATTACACGGGGCACGAAATCCCAGCCTGGGATTTGTCTAGGACTGTCCCAGCTTAACACAAAGGGAAAGATCAGCCTCTGGCCACACAGACCAGCGAGCAGCAGAGCCCTTCAGCTGGGACTTCACAGGCAAAGGGCTCTACTAAGCGTGGAAAGCAGGGTCCAAAGAAAGAGGACCAAGGTCAAGCCACACCCTGCAGCACTGTCCCCTGCAACTTCTTCCCGATCCAAGGCGGGTATTATTATCCCCTCGTGCAGAAGGGGAAACTGAGGCACAGAGAATTAACTCAGCTAGGGTCCCACAGGGAGTCTGTAGCAGAGCTGGGAAGAGAAGCCAGGTCTCGGATGTCCTAGCCCAGCATCTTATCCACTGGACCATGCTGGATATAGTGAAGCGAGACCAGCAGCATAAGAATCAGCCAGGGACACTAACTGGTCTCACTTCACTATATCCAGCATGCTTTTAGCTAAATCTGACTTCTGAGCCCACACATGGTCACGGATTTCTTGGGTGCCCAACTTTAGACACCTTAAGCCTGATTTCTAGAGGCGCTGGGTACCCATCAACAGGCTTACCAATTCTTGTGACTGCATCACGAGTCTTGTCAGATTTGGGTTTTTTTTCCCCTAAAAGCCCCAACTCCTGGAGTCTTGTTATTTCATGAAACTCTCAGCTTTTTTTTTTTTTAAATATGTTTCTAGCTCGTAGGGTTTCAGAAAAAGAAGCTTGAAGAAGTGTCCCGAACGTGACCTAAAAGTTCAAAGAGGAAAGGAGACAGAATGTTTTTTCTTTCAGTCTCATGGTTTCTGGGGACCCGACTGCTGATTTTTGAATGCTGCGGTTGGCAATACTGCAGCAACTCCGAGTGAAGGCAATGGCAGCTGCAGGTGCCCCACACCTCTGATTATCGGGCCCGAGCTGGCTTAGGAGAAGCTCCTAAGAACTGAGGCATCCCAAAAGCGTGGCCACTTTTGCAAACTTTGCCCTAAGTGACCTTGTCCCTTTAAGACCCCTTCACCTTTCTGACACTGCACGATCCCAGCCACTGAAAGCCAACGCCAATAGGCACCATCTTTCTCGCCCCACGTCTCCCCCTCCGCCAGCGCGCCCACCCCGCTCGGACGGACGCCACTTGCAAGGCGAAAATGCAACAGAAATGACACAGGCTCCAAGTTTCCCCTGGGGCTGCTGTCAGGTCGACAGTAGGGACACACCCAACCCTCGCCCCATTAAGGTCCATTTGAGTAGGGCCACGAGCTGCGGGCGCTGGCCCTCGGTGTCCTCCAGACCCAGGACAAGCTTAATGCTTAATACAGCCCCTTCCCTCCCTCTTTGTCCCGTCTTCATTCATTCCATCCCCTAAATTCAACCCACTTCGCTCAGTCCCCCTCCCGCTTTCACTGGCTCCCTCCCCATGTCTCCATTCCCCCTCTCCGCTACCGATTCCATTCCTTCCCCATCTCATCCTCTCCTGACACCCCTATTCCTCCTGCCCTTCCCCCATTCCCTTCTCTCCCTCCCCCCACCACACCCCCATTCACCCCATTGGGTCTCTTTTACCCTCATCCCATCCGTCTCTCCCACCTCCTCACTGGATCCGTCCTTCCGTCTCTCTGCCTTCCTGTCCGTCTCACTCCACACCCCTCGGTCTCTTTCTCTGCCCCTCACCTCTGACTACACACAGGCACACTCTTCCCCTCTTCCACTTACTGATCTCCAGGGCACAGAACGAGCTACTCCCCCCTGCTAGGTTTATGGGGGAGGAAGCCGCAGGGACTTTCACTGCTTTCCCAGTCCTGGGCTCCCCGAACAGCTCTGATGATGCCCCTCAATCCTGATCCACAGCCCCTCTGCTATTCTTGTCGTGAGCTCTGCCCCCACCCCAGCTCTACTCATGCCCCTTCATCCTGGCCTACAGCCCCCTCCCACACCAGCATTCCAGGCCTGAGCCTCTCCCGACAGGAGCTTTTCCGACACACATGGTGGTTCAGAGATGTGGCTAGAGAAGGATGAGATTACGATCCACTTGTGATCCGGGCAAGGCTTGACCCTGGCTCTCCAGGGGAAACACGCTCTTGTGCCCCTGCGTATTGGAACGGGCAGAATCGAACCAGGATCTCATTACACTGCAAAGGATGGCTATAAAGGGTGGGGGGAGACAAACCACTGTGCAGGAGAAGATACGACGAAAGGCTCGGCCTTACCCAGGCTGCTACTTACAGAATTTGTCCCCAGGATCTGCAGGTTGGGCTTCTCTGACTCCAGCAGCTTCGCCACCATTTTCAGGAAGCTCTCCACAAACAGGTTGATGCTCTGGCAGTGACAGGCCATTAGCAGCTGGTCCAAGGCTTCCATGGCAATGCAGACGTACCTGAGGGAAACAGCGTATTGCAAAAGTAACTCGCGATGTAGGAAAGGAGGCCTAGTGATTAGAGCAGGGAGGACTGGGCCTCAGGAACCTTTGGGTCGACTGCCAGCTCTGCTGCTGACTCACTGTGCAATCCTGAGCTAGCGTCACCCCTCCAGGCCTCAGTTTCCCCATCTGTAAAGCAGGGTTAATACCAACCTACTGCACAATACACCGCGAAGGAATCAGATCCTCAGTTTAATTCATTAATGCTTGTGTACGAAGATCTTTGGCTGCTACAGTAGCACAGGGCCCAGTCCGCAGCTGCCAATGGAGCCCTGCTGATTTACACCAGCTGAGGATCTGGCCCAGGCAGTACTATACTATTACGGGGAATCTGTATTCAACCACCACGTTTGCTTCTGAAAGGGTTCATCTGCTCCCAGCGCCCGTTACTCTGCAAGAGGCTGCTGGGGAAATAATTGCAATGGTGCAAACGGAGGGTTAAGATGACTTCTGGTGGGGAATAAGCAGCAGGAAGAGCTACTCGGTAAAGCAATACAACGATTCTCTTTACATGTTAATTTCTCTAGGAACAACAACAGCCCCACAAGGCCCAGAGAACTCCAGGAGGCAGCAACAGAACAGGCTCCGAACAGCGTTTTCCAAAGCTATCCAACCGGTTCTGGATTTGGTCTTCCTGCTTAGCGTCTCCTCACAGCGGAGACCATGGGGACACAGATTCTTTGGTCTTTTGCAATATCCTGAGCCCTGCGACAGGAGGCAGGGCAGAGGGAGCATAACCTAATAGCAAGATAGAGCACTTCGGGGGAAGTCAGATGTCCCACCACCCACAGTGATGGCTCAGAGCCCTGCTCCAGCTGATCGTCTGCGAGCACTGGTGGCTGGACTCGGATCTCTTTGCTGGAGGCGAAGACCGTTTGCCGCCTCCCGATGAAGAGCAGCAGGAAACAATCGCCTGGTACTAGTCATGCTACTAATGCCTTCGCCCGATGTCTTCTCCATCTTCAACCGTACAATCTTTGGGGCGGGGAATCTAGCGGACAAAGGTCTAATGTGATCCAAAGGCTGGAAGTTGCAGCTAGACAAATTCAGACTGGAAATAAGGTGTAGGTTTTTTTAACAGGGAGGGTAATTAACCATTAGAACAGCTTACCAAGGGTTGCAGAGCTCCACTATCACTTGGCGATTCTTAAATCAAGACTGGATTTTTATTTTTATTTTAATTTAAAGACATGCTCTAGTTCGAAAGGAATTATTGTGGGACAATCTCTGACCTGTGTTATAGACAAGAGGATAGACTCCAGGATCACAAGGGTCTCTCCTGGCCTTGAATCTATGAACCTAGTCAGTGCATTGTGTGTGCAGTGACTCAACTAAATCAGATTCGGAGCAGATTTCGTTACCTGGGTGCAACCCCTTTGTGTTTCAGTTTAAGGGAGCTTTCCTGCTCTTCAGCTAATTCCAGTTAGAAAGCTTACTCCGCTTGCCATGAGTCAAGCACACTTCACCACCGTGCTGTACAAATCATCTCTAATGCTGCCCTCACACTCCACGTGCAGCCGGAAAACTCTCCAGGCAGCCCTGATTTTCCAGAAAACGCCTGGGTAAAAGTGTCCCTTGCACTGCCGGTCACCACCCCCAGCTCTGATGGATCATGAGAGAGGGTGAACTCCACATCAGGCATCTTACCCCGCCAGCATCCCCTCCAAGGTCAGGCCCCCGCCACTCACTGACGTCAATGAGCGTGGCAGGTGCATCTCAGCTCCGGGGGTTGAGCACCTGAGGGAGAAGTAGAACGGCGCCTCGCCAGACTGTTTGCAGTGAGTTGTCACAGCAGGTCTTTTAAGGTCACTTAGTAAATCGCTTTTCTAATGCTCCTATATCTGAACAGGAGAGAAGAGACTGTGAACATCAGGGTATGAATCTTTCTTGGACTCACACCACCACGCAGGCGGCCTGATTAGGTTCCAATTTCAGAATTTGTTCTCTGTCACATTTGGTTTCCAAGACAAATTGAAGCGGGTTGTTTTGATGCGACTCCGGAGGTGTCTGTGCATGCAGGCTGAACATGGCTCCGGTCTCCGGATTACTTCTCCGGTTGGCTCGTTATACGACAAAGAGACAGGCCGAGCAGCCTTTGGACCCTGCAGTCGTGGAAGGAGTGGGCTGCTCCAGAAACACATGTATTTCCCTTCCCCAAATTAAAGGGCACTAGCAACACGGATATACGGGTATAAATCAGCCTAACTCCATTGAAGTCAATGGAGCTGCAGCAACGCACACAAGCTGAGGAGCTATCCCAATACCCTCAGTGGCAATCTCACAGCCAGACCCAGGTCCAACAAACGGACCTGGGATTGGCAAACAAAACTGGGCTTTCCAGCCAGCGCTGTCGGACTTCTGAATGACCCCAGTGAAATCAACTCAAATCCCACGACCTGACCAAGAGAGCCAGCCACGGGAAAGGTTTATGTACGGGGAAGGCACATGGGAAAGGCAGATCTAGGCCCAGACCCCTGGCAGCAGACAGTCTAGTGGGGAGGGCACAAGCCCCAAGGCCAAGAGTTTGTAATTTCCAATCCGGCCTCAGTCACTAGCCCCCAAGCGTGGCCCACCACCGCTCGGTCTTCGTTTCCCTCACCTTCTGGCAGGGCCGGCTCTGGCTTTTGGGCCGCCCCAAGCAAAAAACGAAGGGGCGGCCCGGCCGCCCGGGGGGGGCGGGGAGGGGGGAGGAGCGGGCGGGAGAAAGAGAGAAGGGGGCGGCCAGGGCTACAGCAGGAGCGCTGCCACGCGGCCCCTCCCGCCGCACCGCCTCCTGCCGCCTGCCGCGAGGGCTCCGCTCCGGTCGGCGGGGAGGGAAGGAAGAGGACTGCCCTGCAGGGCGCTCTCGTTCTCCGCGCCGCCGCCCCCTACAGGGCGGCCGGAGCGGAACAACAACAACAAAAAAGCGGCCGTGCCGCCCTAGGATTGGGCAGAATGCCGCCTCGAACAATCTGCCGCCCCAAGCACCAGCTTGCTCGGCTGGTGCCTGGAGCCGGCCCTGCCTTCTGGGGCGGTTGGGAGGATGAGTTGGCTAATGTCAGCAACATGCTTTGCAGTAAGCGAGAAGCATTATTCCTGCCTCCCTGGGTGTCCCTGTTCCATCTCTCAGATGCTGGTATCAGGGCTCTTGCTTTTCGCTTACGTGGCCCAGCCTGGCAGGATGTTATTTTGAACACCGCCTGCCCCCCTGAGCACGTAATGAGAATTATTTGGCTCTTTGCACAGCTCCTCTGGCTTCAGGTGCTGCAGCACAGATTTGATTAACATTATTTAAACTTAGTGAAGAGGGAGAAACAGTAACAGGAAACTTGGAAATGGCAGAGATGCTTAATGACTTCTTTGTTTCGGTCTTCACCGAGAAGTCTGAAGGAATGCCTATCCTAGTGAATGCTAATGGGAAGGGGGTAGGTTTAGCAGATAAAATAAAAAAAGAACAAGTTAAAAATCACTTAGAAAAGTTAGATGCCTGCAAGTCACCAGGGCCTGATGAAATGCATCCTAGAATACTCAAGGAGCTAATAGAGGAGGTATCTGAGCCTCTAGCTATTATCTTTGGAAAATCATGGGAGACGGGAGAGATTCCAGAAGACTGGAAAAGGGCAAATATAGTGCCCATCTATAAAAAGGGAAATAAAAACAACCCAGGAAACTACAGACCAGTTAGTTTAACTTCTGTGCCAGGGAAGATAATGGAGCAAGTAATTAAGGAAATCATCTGCAAACACTTGGAAGGTGGTAAGGTGATAGGGAACAGCCAGCATGGATTTGTAAAGAACAAATCATGTCAAACCAATCTGATAGCTTTCTTCGATAGGATAACGAGTCTTGTGGATAAGGGAGAAGCTGTGGATGTGGTATACCTAGACTTTAGTAAGGCATTTGATACGGTCTCGCATGATATTCTTATCGA
>NW_020689216.1:0-1132 GCF_002925995.2 Terrapene triunguis | reverse complement strand
AACCAAGTTAACCATAAAAGTTATTTATTGAATAATAGTGATAACTACACAAGGAGGGCTAAACCAACATAACATACATTATTAAAGGTTAGTTCTGTGGCACCTTTAAGACTAACAGATGTATTGGAGCATAAGCTTTCGTGGGTGAATGCCCACTTCGTCGGATGCATCCGACGAAGTGGGCATTCACTCACGAAAGCTTATGCTCCAATACATCTGTTAGTCTTAAAGGTGCCACAGGACTCTCTGTTGCTTTTTACAGATCCAGACTAACACAGCTACCCCTCTGATACTTATTAAAGGTTAATACCTAAGGTAGAAAGGAAAACAGAGAGAGAGAAAAAGGGGGGATCTCACCCACTCCATGAGGCTTGAACTGGTCGGGGTTCTCAGGTCATGGTGGTAGCGGAGGGTCCTGAATGCTGGAGACAGGCAGAGCCCCCAGCACGGTCAGTCAGGAGAAGATGGAGTTCCAGTGGAACTGATGCATAGTTTGGATCTAAGCATCAGAACCCTGACTAGAGGGTGAGTAGGGATTTTTGTAGAGAAATTACAATTGTTCAAGGGAGAACACTAGATTTGTTTATAGGTAAACTGATGACTCAAGGGTTTTCTTTAGACTAGACAATAGGAGCTGATGACTCTTGGCTATGGGTGGTGTTTTCTTCCAGGGAGCTCACAATGCACCTAGGCTGCTTCAGTATTTGGATATCAATTAAGGATTCATTACTAGAATTGGTCTGATAATTGCTGAGTTGGGTGTGTGCAGGCATAGGTTCATTAGCATCTGGAGCAGAGATTCCCATGATGCAATGCTTCCCTGCTTTTTCTGGTCCCAGAGTTCAGTGTGGTTCTCTGTTCTCCATTCTGTATGTAAATTGAGATGTCTTCCTGTCTCATCTTTCATGCAGATGAGGCTAGGGGAGTTGTCTCTGCTTTTCATTCTGTATGCTAATGGAGATGTCTTAATCTTGTCACCCTTGTCAGGAGGGGTCTAGGTGTGTCACCCAACGCCCTTCACTGCTCTCTGCAAGCTTTTCCTCTGATGGGTTTTAGTTTAAGCAGAGGTGGGGGGGGGTGTCTTTCATGAGTCAGGCTGGATACTGCACCCTGGTTCCCCAAGAACACAGAG
>NW_020689215.1:2987-3520 GCF_002925995.2 Terrapene triunguis | reverse complement strand
TGCCTAGCCTGCTTGATGGCCCATTAAGGACCATCAGCTATACAATGGACCCATTGAGAGAAGGCAAATATGCCTTCAGACTCAGCAAAGTATGCAGGAACTGGCCCATGTGACTCCAGACTCCATCTTGCTGTAATTTTCCACAGTAAGAACAAAGAGGTGTTCTTACACCTGGAAAAGACTATATAAGGCTGATGCCTCATCTCCATTTTGTCTTCAATCCTGCTTCTTACCTCTGGAGGGACTTTGCTACAAACTGAAGCTCTGAACAAAGGACTGAGGACCCATCCCAGCTGGGGATGTATTCCAGAGACTTGATTTGAACCTGTAGTTTATTCTATCGCTGCTGCAAGCCTGAACCAAGAACTTTGCCATTACTGTATGTAATTGATTCCATTTAACCAATTCTAACTCTCATCTCTATCTTTTTCCTTTTATGAATAAACCTTTAGATTTTAGATTCTAAAGGATTGGCAACAGCGTGATTTGTGGGTAAGATCTGATTTGTATATTGACCTGGGTCTGGGGCTTGG
>NW_020689215.1:0-2887 GCF_002925995.2 Terrapene triunguis | reverse complement strand
TGATACTGGGAAACTGGAGTGTCTAAGGAAATTGCTTGTGAGACTTGTGGTTAGCTAGTGGGGTGAGACCGAAGTCCTCTTAGGCCTGGTCTACACTACGAGTTTAGGTCGACTTTAGCCGCGTTAAATCGACTTAAGCCTGGACACGTTTACACTACGAAGCCCTTTCTGTCGACTTAAAGGGCCCTTTAAACCGGTTTCCTAACACCACCTCGACAAGGGGATTAGCGATAAAATCGGCCTTAGGGGGTCGGAATTGGGTTAGTGTGGACGGAATTCGACATTACTGGCCTCCGGGAGCTATCCCACAGTGCTTCATTGTGACCGCTCTGGACAGCACTCTCATCTCAGATGCACTGGCCAGGTAGACAGGAAAAGCCCCGCGAACGTTTGAATTTCATTTCCTGTTTGCTCAGCGTGGAGAGCACAGGTGACCATGCAGAGCCCATCAGCACAGGTAACCATGATGGAGTCCCAGTCCCAGTCCCAGGATCGCAGAAGAGCTCCAGCCTGGACCGAACGGGAGGTACAGGATCTGATCGCCATCTGGGGAGATGAAGCAGTGCTCGCCGAACTCCGAAACAGTAAAAGAAACGGCAAAACATTAGAAAAGATCTCCAAGGCCATGAAGGACAGAGGCCATAACAGGGACGCGCGGCAGTGCCGCGTGAAAATTAAGGAGCTAAGGCAAGCCTACCACAAAGTCAGAGACGCAAACGGAAGGTCCGGGGCAGAGCCGCAAACATGCCGCTACTACGCGGAGCTGCATGCCATTCTAGGGGGTGCAGCCACCACTAGCCCAAGCGTGTTCTATGAGTCCCTCTCTGCAAACGGGGAAGCGGGTTCGGCGGACGAGGAAGATGAGGATGGAGAGAACATAGATAGCTCACAGCAGCAAGGAAGCGGAGAAACCAGTTACCCCAACAGCCAGGATATGTTTGTCACCCTGGACCTGGAAACAGTAACCCCCGAACTCACCCAAGACCCTGAGGGCACACAGGGGACCTCTGGTGAGTGTACCTTTGCAAAAATTACACATGGTTTAAAAACAAGCGTGTTTAATGATTAATGATTAATTTGCCCTGGCAATCGCGGCCAGTACAGCTACTGGAAAAGTCTGTTAACGTGTATGGGGATGGAGCGGAAATCCTCCAGGGACATCTCCAGAAAGCTCTCCTTCATGTACTCCCAAAGCCTTTGCAAAAGGTTTCTGGGGAGGGCTGCCTTATCCCGTCCGCCATGGTAGGACACTTTACCACGCCAGGCCAGTAGCACGTAGTCTGGAATCATTGCATAACAAAGCATGGCAGCGTATGGTCCCGGTGTTTGCTGGCATGCAGACAACATCCATTCCTTATCGCTCTTTGTTATCCTCAGGAGAGTGATATCATTCACGGTCACCTGGTTAAAATGGGGCAATTTTATTAAGGGGACATTCAGAGGTGCCCCTTCCTGGTCTGCTGAACAGAAATATTCCCCGCTGTTAACCACGCGGTGGGGGGGAGGGGTGAAGTGACCATCCCAGAGAATTGGGTGTAAGGGGGAGGGGAGTTAGTTGGGTTTGTGCTGCATGTTAAACCTGAAATCGCAGCCCCTCCTTTTACATTGCAAACCCATTTTAAATGGCACGGGTGCTTGGTATGGGAAATGAGGGCAGAACTGTTTGAAACCATCCCCACATGTTAAGGTTAAAAAAGCCCAAAGACTATATGTCTTACCATGGCTGCCTGCAAGCTGAAATCTGTGTCCTGGCACTGCGTGAGTGATCTCTCACACCAAACCAGGAGACTCTCAATATAAGAGGAAAAATGCGACCTTGTAACGAAAGCACATGTGCTGTGTGATGTTGTGAACAGCAAAATCTAACGTGAAAGAGTCTACCCATTGTTCTCTAAAATGTATCTTTTTTAACAACCTCTCCCTTCTCCACCAGCTGCAAATCTTACTCCTTCGCAGAGGCTAGTGAATATTCGAAGAAGGAAGCGAAGGACGCGTGACGAAATGTTTACTGAACTTCAGACTGCCTCCCACGCTGACAGAGCACAGCTGAATGCGTGGAGGCAGTCAATGACTGATTTTAAAAAAGCCCAATATGAGCGAGAGGAGAGGTGGCGTGCTGAATCGCGGGCTGAAGAGGAGAAGTTGCGTGCTGAAACGCGGGCTGAAGAGGAGAGGTGGCGTCAACTTGTAATCAGAAAGCAAGAGTCGATGCTCCGGCTGCAAAAAAAAAAAAAAAAAAAGCTCCTGCGTATGGTTGAGCTGCAGGAAAGGCAGCAGGAGCAGAGACCGCCGCTACAGCCCCTCTGTAACCAGCAGCCATCCTCCCCAAGTCCCATTGCCTCCTCACCCAGACGCCCAAGAACACGGTGGGGGGGCCTTCGGCCACCCACTCACTCCACCCTAGATGATTTCCAGTGCAATAAGTTTTAAAGTTTTAAATTGGAGTGTGTCCTTTTCCTTCCCTCCTCCCCCACCCATCCCGGGCTACCTTTCCAATTATCCCCCTAGTTGTGTGCTGAATTAATAAAGAATGCATGAATGTGAAGCAACAATGACTTTATTGCCTCTGCAAGTGGTGCTCGAAGGGGGGAGGGTAGTAGGGGAGGGTGGGGTGGTTGGTTTGCAGGGAAGTAGAGTTAACAGGGTGGTGGGGGAGGGGCAGAGGGTTCATCAAGGAGCAACAAACAGAAGTTTCACTCCGTAGCCTGGCCAGTCACAAAACTGGTTTTCAACGCTTCTCTGATGCGCACCGCGCCCTGCTGTGCTCCTCTAACCGCCCTGGTGTCTGGCTGCGCGTAATCAGCGGCCAGGCGATTTGCCTCAACCTCCCACCCCGCCATAAATGTCTCCCCCTTACTTTCACATATATTGTGGAGCGCACAGCAAG
>NW_020689214.1:0-3028 GCF_002925995.2 Terrapene triunguis | reverse complement strand
CCATCCTGATTTTACAGAGATGATTTTTACCTTTTTCTTTAATTAAAACCCTTCTTTTTAAGAACCTGATTGATTTTTCCTTGTTTTTAGATCCAAGGGGGTTGGATCTTGATCCACCAGGAGTTGGTGGGAGGAAGGAGGGGGGATGCACATCCACCAATGTAATATATGCCATCATGTGCCAGCAATGCCCCTCTGCTATGTACATTGGCCAAACTGGACAGTCACTACGTAAAAGGATAAACGGACACAAATCAGATATCAGGAATGGCAATATACAAAAACATGTAGGAGAACACTTCAATCTCCCTGGATGCACAAAAGCAGATTTAAAGGTAGCCATCTTACAGCAAAAAAACTTCAGGACCGGACTTCAAAGAGCAACTGCTGAGCTTCAGTTCATTTGCAAAATTGACACCATCAGCTCAGGATTAAACAAAGACTGTGAATGGCTAGCCAATTTGGTGTTCACACCTCAACTGCTAGAAGAGGGCCTCATCCTCCCTGATTGAACTAACCTCCTTATCTCTAGCCTGATTGTTGCCTGCATATTTATACCTGCCTCTGGAAATTTCCACTACATACATCTGATGAAGTGGGTATTCATCCACAAAAGCTTATGCTCCAATACGTCTGTTAGTCTATAAGGTGCCACAGGACTCTTTGTCACTTTTTATAGATCCAGACTAACACGGCTACCCCTCTGATACTAGACACAAATGTTCACGGTGAGCCTTCCGGCCCCAGTGAGGATGTGAGTGGTGAGGAGATGCCTGAACTTCCAGTTAGTCAGAGTGCAGGTGACCTGGCAGCTACTGCAGCATCCGTATCTCCATCTCAAATGGATGTAACCAGGCACATTCCTGAAGAAAAGTATAGATCAGAGAAGAGTGTGGTGGAGGCGCAAGAAACAGCTGCTGCTGACTTTAGTTCCTTAAGTCTAGATGATCCAGGACTGTGGACCCACTTGAGCAGTAGTCTGAGGGACTTCCTTGTACTGCATGGGCCCCAGCAAGTGAGATAAATAGTGGTATCCTCCTGACTATATAATAAGACAGAAAATATCATATTGCGTCTATATAAATCCATGGTACACCCACATCTTGAATACTTTATGCAGTTCTGGTTGCCCCATCTCAAAAATTATATATTAGAATTGGAAAAGAACAGAGAGGGGTGACAAAAAGGTTTAGGGGTATGGAACAGCTTCCATATGGGGAGAGATTAAAAAGACTGGGACTTCTCAGCTTGGAAAAGAAAAGACTAAGGGGGGTTATGATAGAGATCTATAAAATCATGAGTGGTGTGGGGAAAGTGAATCAGGAAGTGTTATCTACCCCTTCACATAACACAACAACCAGAGTCACCCTTGAAGTTAGTGTGCAGCAGGTTTAAAACAAACAAAAGGAAGTATTTCCTCACACAGAAGTATAACTGATCCAAAAAAACAACTAGGCAAGTTAATGGAGGATAGGTCCATCAGTAGCTAGTAGTCAAGATGGTCAGGGATTCAGCCCCATGCTCCGAGTGTCTCTAAACCTCTGACTCCCAGAAGCTGGAAGCAGACAACGGTGGATGGATCACTCGATAATTGCCCTGTTTTGTTCATTCCCCCTGAAGTGTCTGTACTGGCCACTGTCAGAAGACAGGACACTGGACTTGATGGACCATTGGTCTGAATCAATATGGCCACTCTTATGTTCTTAAATTGTTTCTCTGATGGATGGACTGCTGAAGACAAGCCTTTTCCAGGGACTCCTTCTGTTACCCTAGCAGATGTCATAAGAACATAAGAACGGCCATAATGGGTCAGACCAAAGGTCAATCTATCCCACTATCCTGTCTTCTGACAATGGTCAATGCCAGATGCCCCAGAGGGACTGAACAGAACAGGGAATCATCAAGTGAGCCATCCCCTTTCGCCCAATTCCCAGCTTCTGGCAAAAAGAGGCTAAGGACGCCATCCCTGTCCATCCTGGTTAATATCCATTAACTATCCTCCAGTCTTTGGGTACGGAAGCTAAGGGCATGGCTACACTTGCAGATGTAGAGTGCTGTGAGTTAAACCCACCTTCAGAGAGGGCAGTAGGGAAAGCGCTGCAATCTGTCCACACTGACAGCTGCTTGCGCACTGGTGTGGCCACATTTGTGGCACTTGCAGCGGCATTGGGAGCGGTGCATTGTGGTCAGCTATCCCAGCATGCAAGTGACTGCAACATACTTTTCAAAAGGGGAGGGGGAGTTGGAGTGTGAAAGGGTGTGTGTTGTGTCTATGTGGGGGGAGAGAGAGTGGGTTTTTGGGGGGCTGAGAGCATGTCAGCATGCTGTCTGGTAAGTTCAGACAGCAGCAGAGCGCCCCCCCCCCCCCCCCACGGCCTCTATCTCTCACACACAGAATTGCACACTTATCTGTCTCCGAGCAGATAAGCAGCTGGCTGTCAGAAACGGGGCTTTCAAGTGGGATATCCGCATTCCTACTGCAAGTTCAAAACAATGACAAGAGTGGCCACTTGACTTAAGGGGATTATGGGACGTTTCCAGAGGCCGATCACAGCACAGTAATGCAATACCTCGTCCACACTGGTGCCGCGGCGCTCCAGCGGGGGTGCAGCAAACGTTATTCCACTCGCCGAGGTGGAATACCAGCAGCACTGTAGCCGCGGAGTCAGAACGCTCTACGTGCTTTGCCAGTGTGGACGGGGAGTGAGCTAGTGTGCCCGAGGCTGCTTTAATGCGCTGTAACTCACAAGTGAAGCCAAGCCCTAAGTGATAGGTTACAAACCACAGCTAGTAGTTCAGCAATTTCACCTTTGAGTGTGTGGTAGGGTGCCCATTGGTCCTGTTTTGGCTGGTACAGTCCCTTATTTAAGTCCTGTCCCAGTTGACCTGACATTTTTTTCGAAAGGAGGCTTTTGTCCTATATGCTCTTGCTGACTTTGTAAGTGCTAACAGGAGAAATGTCCCTTCCTGTCAAAAACGTGGGGAAGTGGGGAGCAGAGGAATGTTCAGTGGAGACGAATGGAGATGC
>NW_020689213.1:0-2330 GCF_002925995.2 Terrapene triunguis | reverse complement strand
GCCTCCTGTCTCACACTAGCCCCTGCTGGCTCCCTCCCTCCCTCACTGCTTCCCTGCAGCACCGCAGGGGTGTCACCGAACAGCACCCCAGGAGCTCTCAGCAGCAGCCTGGGCCCTTGGGCAGAGAGGAGGACAGAACTCGAGAGCTCAGAGAAAAGAGAGAGTGAAATGGGCAGATCTCAGGAGGGGGCTCAGGTGGGGGCTCTGGGGAGCTGCCATGGGTGTTGCACAGAGTGGGGCTGACGGGGCAGCAGCACGTTGCTGTGCTGTGTGAAGGAATCACACGCTGTCAAAGGGGAAGAGAGCCCTGGGTATTACAGCTCTGAGCAGTTATAATTATGGGTGGCACATTTCCCCCAGACCGAGTGTGTTCCCTGTTCCTCACTGACCTCCAGCCACATCACAGCGTCACTCTGTAGTGGCGTAGCCAGGTTCTAACATCAGGGGGAACGAACACATAAAAAAAGGCGCCACCCGACATATCAAATTACTAATTACATACTTTTAAATTCGTTATGTATATTTATTTGTACTTAAAATAAAAACACAAGAATGATCCAGCCACGGAAGGGTTTGCACAGCCGGCATTTCACAGGAGAACTTCAGATTATTCTTAGATATACTTTAGATTCCAGAAAGTAAATCACAGAATACAGTCGTTTGTAATTGTCACTCCTCGCCCCCGGAGCGGAGCGGCGGCTCGGCTGCAGCAGAGTCATTCCCCGGGCTGCCACTGCTCGCGGAGAAAAGATGCCGGTGAAGAGAGACCACGAGAAAAAAAAAATCCCCTCCTCCCCCCCTTTTTCTTCCTTCTCCACCTCTTCCATTGGCACCAGCTGGGCTTTAGAGCCACCAGTAGCTCTGCCCACCAGATTGTGGCTTTTGTGCTGTTCTGTCGAGGTCTCCTTGGATGTCCTGATGTGAGAAAACTGAAAGCTTGGAAGCCGTGTTAACTTCCAAGTGACAGGTGCCTATTGTAGTGCTGCACACTTGGTTTCCAGCCGATGGTTCCCTTATTTCTTGGTGTTGCATTGGTGCAACTCATCTAAACTAGTAATTGTTACGGGTTGGATCACAGAAACCCCCTTGGGAGCTGCCACCCGATGTGCCAACACTACCCCTGCTTCTGTTTTCCCTGCCAGCTCAGGACTCCAGCACCCTGTCTTGCTGAGCGAGACACTCCAGTCTGGCTCCAGACACAGACCCAGGGTCTGAATCACTTGTCCCAAAGCTGCAAGTTTACCTGAAAACAGCTTACAGTAGTGTGCTTGTCTTTAGCACTCAGATGCTCAACTCCCAATGGGGTCTAAACCCAAATAAATCCATTTTACCCTGCATAAAGCTTATGCAGGGCAAACTCAAATTGTTCGCCCTCTATAACACTGATAGAGAGATATGCACAGTTGTTTGCTCCCTCAGGTATTAATACATACTCTGAGTAAATTACTAAATAAAAAGTGATTTTATTAAATACAGACAGTAGGATTTAAGTGGTTCCAAGTAGTAACAGACAGAACAAAGTAAGTCACAAGCAAAATAAAATAAAATGCGCAAATCTATGCCTAATCAAACTGAATACAGATAATCTCACCCTCAGAGATGCTTCAGTAAGTTTTTCTCAGACTGGACACCTTCCAGGCCTGGGCACAATTCTTTCCCCTGGTACAGCTCTTGTTCCAGCTCAGGTGGTAGCTAGGGGATTCTTCATGATGGCTCCTCCTCCATCTTTGTTCTCTTCCACCCCTTTATATATCTTTTGCATAAGGCGGGAACCCTTTGTCTCTCTGGGTTTCCACCCCCCCTCACTGGAAAAGCACCAGGTTAAAGATGGATTCCAGTTCAGGTGACATGATCACATGTCACTGCAAGACTTCATTACTCACTTGCCAGCACACACATATACAGGAAGACTCACAGGTAAACACAGTCATCTGCAGACAATGGTCCTTGTTAATGGGAGTCATCAAGATTCCAAACCATCCTTAATGGCCCACACTTTACGTAATTACAATAGGCCCTCAGAGTTACATTTTATATTTCTAGTTTTAGATATAAGAGCGGTACATTTATACAAATCAGATGATCATACTCAGTAGATTATGAGCTTTGTAATGATACCTTACAAGAGACCTTTTGCACGAAGCATATCCCAGTTGCATTATATTCACTTATTGTCAAATTTTTATAAAACTATCCCAGTTACATTATATTCACTTATTATCATGTTTTTCTAAAACCATATAGACTGCACAACGTCACAGTAATGTTCACCTGTAGTTGCTTACATAGTGGCACATCAGTGCAAACCCCCCTCCAGTGTAGACAAGGGC
>NW_020689212.1:0-1040 GCF_002925995.2 Terrapene triunguis | reverse complement strand
CCTGGCATAACGAGTGCCCCAAACTCGGTCAGGGTTTGTGCAGTGCCCGGCACACTTGGGCACCTGATCTCAGGCAAGGCCTGGGCCACGTTCAGGACGATAAAAGCCCTAATGTCAGTCAGACACCCTGGGAGAAAAGCGGGAAGATTTTTAAGAATTTAATATCAGAATTTCAGAACTGAGGAGAAAATGGGGCACAAACTAAATATTTGCCAATATAAGAGAGAAGCACCAACATCTGGGGAGATTTTAGGTCACCATTCAACAGCTCAAGAGAAAAGAGGAGACATTTGAGGGGATTATACAGCGATATTCAAACAACAACAGAACGGGATGGATTCTTCTTGCCTCACATTCACATGGCCGGCAGGGAGCCGTGGGTGATGTGGCTTTCACAGGGGAAAGGAGTGGGGCTGGAGTCAGAAGGTCACCGGCTGTGGGGAGGGCTGGCAGTGGGGTCTGGGAATGTGACTAGCAGGCGGTGGGGGGGCTGCTGGGTGGGGGAGGGGGGGGAAGTAGCTGGGACTGGGAAACCTGGGGCTGTTCAGTCTCCATGGGGGACGCTGGCTCTTCCCTTCCCCTCTTGGGCCTTTCCATGCCCTGTTGCCAGCAGAGAGAGGCCAGCCCAGCCCAGCCCAGCGTATCCCTGTCTCAGGGCTCTCTCAGCGCCTGCCCATTTCAGAAATCACTCAGGGGACCGATTTCCCTCCTAAACAAGGACAAATCACTGCAGGCAAAAATGGGTGGGGGGTCACCCCAAACCTGAGATTGGAACTGGCCATTGGCGAAGTGGAGGGGAAATGGGGCACAATCGGGGAGGAGAACAGAGACCTTCTCAGGGATTTGAGAGGGAAAGGGGGGGGGGTCACCCTGGATGTGGCTCGTTGCTCTCTGGAGAGAAAGGGGGCAGGGCTGGAGAGGATGGGGGGGTCCCCACAGAAGGGGGCAGCGGTAAATCCGAGGGGATCTCAGCCCCCCCCTTTCTCTCCCCGCTCCTCGGGGGTCACCGGCTCTTCTCCTCCCCCAGCCATGTCCGGGCT
>NW_020689211.1:0-1337 GCF_002925995.2 Terrapene triunguis | reverse complement strand
GCTTACAACGCTGATTTGCCCGACAGCCAGGAGCTCTTCATCACCCTGACAGAGATCCCCTACCAACCCTCCCCAGCCGTTACCCCAGACACAGATTCAGGGGAAGGATCAAGCAGTAAGTGTTTTAAATATCCAAACATTTATTTACAACATAACTGGCATATTTAAAATATTAACAGTAGCTAAAGTGCTTTAAAACATGTAAACATTTATTTGCAACAAAACAGGAAGATTGAAAATATTAACAGTGGGTAAAGTGCTTAAAAACATGTAAACAGGAAAGTCAAACAAAAGGGGAATCAGTGCAAAGTGTATCATGATTACTCCGTCTTTGGGCGCCTCAATATATAGTCCGAACCATTTTAAAAAAATCTCACAATGTCCGCTTCATGATTATAGTGCCCAAAACCCTGCAGTCATTTGTCCCTCCAAGGGCACCTAAGCCAAGAACTGGTCAATGTAACCGGGGATCGAGGCGACATCCTCCGGGGAGAACTCCTCATACACCTCCTGCAGGTGTTTTTCAAGCCTCATCAGCAGGTTCCTGGGCAGGGACAGCTTATTAGGCCCCCCGTGGTAGGACACGTTTCCCTGCCACAACGCCAGCAGGTACTCCGGGATCATGGCCTTGCACAGCAGTGCAGCAAATGGCCCCGGTTTCTGCAGGCTGTCCCGGAGCATCTTCTCCTTCTGGCTCTCGGAGACCTTCAGGAGGGTGATGTCAGGCATGACTCCCTGCTGTGAATTAGGTAGGGGAAAGTTAGTATTGGGACTGCTTGCCCGTCCCTTTACAGAACTGCAACCGCCGGTTTACAGCCACGCGGTTTACAGCCGCGAGGGGGTGGGACAGGGCCAGAGTTCATGCTTGCAGGATTGCTGCCAGCAGAGACTCGCATTGCTTTCTATGTGAAAGGAGGCCAGTGCCACTCTTAAAGTTTTAAGCGGCCACAAGTCTACGGCTTACCATGTTTGCCATCTAGACAAAGTCCGGTGTCCTGCCCTGCTCCTCAGCTCGCCACAGCAAGACCGCAGGCACTGTAGGCGAGGGCCGAAAATTCGACCTTGTCCTCAGTGCGCGTGTGATAGGTGCTCTGCATGGTCTTGTTCACAGAGAAAGACTATGTTCTCTGTTCACAGATACATTGCTCTGTCTCAGGAATTCACTCCCTTTTTCCAATTCCCACAGCCACATCTGCCCAGAGGCTAGCGCACATTAGGAGGAGGAAGAAGAGGACACGGGAAGACATGTTTGCTGAACTAATGGAATGCTCCCGAGCACAGGCAGCCCAGCAGACACAGTGGAGGGAGAACTTGTCCCAAATGCACCGGGCAAACAT
>NW_020689210.1:1711-2839 GCF_002925995.2 Terrapene triunguis | reverse complement strand
TTGGGGATGTGGAGATGCCTACAGTGATCCTCGGGGACCCAGCCTACCCGCTAATGCCCTGGCTCATGAAGCCCTATACTGGCGCCCTGGACACTGAAAAAGAACTCTTCAACTACCGGCTGAGCAAGTGCAGAATGGTGGTGGAGTGTGCTTTTGGCCGTCTCAAGGGGAGATGGAGAAGCTTACTGACTCGCTGTGATCTCAGCGAAACCAATATCCCCATTGTTATATCAGCTTGCTGTGTGCTCCACAATCTCTGTGAGAGCAAGGGGGAGACCTTTATGGCGGGGTGGGAGGTTGAGGCAAATAGCCTGGCTTCTGATTACGCCCAGCCAGACAGCCGGGCGATTAGAAGAGCCCAGCGGGATGCGCTGTGCATCCGGGAGGCTTTGAAAGCTAGGTTCCTCAGTGAGCAGGGTAACCTGTGACTATTAACTTTGTTTAAAGAGAAGCTGAACCTGCCCCCGTTTCTTTACCCAGTTTATGTTGACTATCCTCTCCAGCTACATACCCCCTTCACTCCCTTCCCAAAAAATAAAATCTGTTCTGTTTTGTTAATGAACACCGTTGTCTTTATTACTGTTTTCGCAGGAATGTTTTAAACCGGGGACGCAGACTGTGGTGGGGGGCGGGTTTAGTGTTCTGATGTAAATGATGCTTCTAAACTCCCGGAATGACAGGCTCCGCAGTGGTGGACTGGTTGTTTCAACGGAGCCTGCCAGCACTCCTGGGCGGGACTGCGTGTATGTGTCGGATATGTGACTTTCTGGCAGGGGGAGGAGGGTTACAGATCCCCTGCTCCGTGGCTCTGTGATCCAGGATAAGGACCGCTGCATAAGATCTGTAACTGCCCTCCCCCGCCACAAAGTCACAGAGCAACCCCCCCCCCCCCCAGAACATGAAAACCACCTCCCAGACTGACCAGGGTAACTAGTGACTGCACTGTGTATGTGTCCTGATGCTGGACCTGCCCCCGCCTCTGTACCCTGCTAAAGGTGACTGTCCTGTCCAATTACCAAGCCCCTTCCCCCCCTTCAGACAGACTCTCCTCCAAAAGAAAATCATGGAAACAGTAATTAACAGAAACGACTTTTATTATGAACCACACATGAAACGGGGGGGGGGGGG
>NW_020689210.1:0-1611 GCF_002925995.2 Terrapene triunguis | reverse complement strand
AGGACTTTTCAAATTTTGGGGAATGAGAGCCTTCTAGTGCTAGAGCACTCTGCAGTGGTTGACTGAAAGTTTTAACGGCCCTTGCCGCCCCTCCTTCTTTGGACTTTGGGTGAGGGGGGTGTGGGACTTGGTGGCGGGGGAGGGCGGTTAGAGATAGACCGCAGCGGGGCTTTGTCCTCCTGCCTCCGGTCTTGCAGAACATCCACAAGGCGCCGGAGCGTGTCCGTTTGCTCCCTCATTAGTCCAAGCAGCGTTTGAGTCGCCTGCTGGTCTTCCTGACGCCACCTCTCCTCCCGTTCCATGATTGCTCGGTGCATTTGGGACAAGTTCTCCCTCCACTGTGTCTGCTGGGCTGCCTGGGCTCGGGAGCAGGACATTAGTTCTGAGAACATGTCCTCACGCGTCTTCTTCTTACTCCGCCTAATCTGCGCTAGCCTCTGGGAGTGTGATGCCAGGCTGGTTTGGGAGACAGTCGCAGATGTGTCTGTGGGAATGGGAAAAAGGGAGTGAATTCCTGAGACAGATAAATGAAGTTGTGAACAAAGAACATAGTCTTTCTCTGTGAACAAGACCATGCACTGCACCTCTCACATGCGCACTCAGGACAAGGTCGAATTTTCGGACCTCACCTTCAGTGCCTGGGGTCTTGCAGTGGCGATCTGAGAAGCGTGGCAGGACATCTCAACTTGTGTAGCAGGCAAACATGGTAAGCCGTAGACTTGTGGCTGCTTAAAACTTTAATAGTAGCACTGGCCTCCTTTCACATTGAAAGCAAACCCAGTCTCTGCTGCCAGCAATCCGGCAAGCATGAACTCTGCCCCTGTCCCACCCCCTCGCGGCTGTCCCAGGGAAAGATCCCTGTATGCTGCCCCTCTCCCGCCTCCACCAAGTGGCTGTAAAGCAGTCCCAATACTAACATTCCCCTCCCTAATTCAAAGCAGGGCATCATGAGCGACATCACCCTGATGAGGATCTCGGACAGCGAGAAGGAACGCATGCTTAGGGAAAGCATGCAAAAACCAGGGACGTATGCCGCCATGCTTTGCCGTGCAATGATCCCTGAGTACTTGATTGTCTCCTGGCGAGGAAACGTCTCGTACCATGGAGGACCCAATAAAATCGCTCTCCCCCGGAACCTGATGACCAGGCTTGAACATTACCTCCAGGAGAGCTACGTTGAGATCTCCCATGAGGATTTCGTCTCTATCCCCGGACATATAGACCGGATTTTGGTGTAGCTGCACTGGCAGGGACTAAAGAGTGGAGCGTCTTGGGCAGCAGAATCATGAAAAAACGGACATTGTTAGATTTTTTTTAAATAGTTGGGACTAAACAGTTAATCGCGTAAGGCAAAGAAATCATGAAAAACCCATTGTTAATATTATAAATATTCCAGTTCTGTTAAAAATAAAAGTTTAGATGTTTAAATCACTTCAAGAAAAACCCATTGTTAATATTTTAAATATTCCAGTTCTGTTAAAAATAAAACTTTAGATGTTTTATCTAAAGTGGGTAATGCACAGAGCATTTTCCACGTGAGGGAGAGGATACAGGGATCTCTGCAGGGAACTGTGACTCTAAGCCACCGTGAGGCGGGCCGGGCATCTTGTT
>NW_020689209.1:0-2837 GCF_002925995.2 Terrapene triunguis | reverse complement strand
GGGGGGGATCTTCTCCGTCTGTCTCCAGCTCCTTCAGCGGCTCCGACCCTCATTAGCCATTTCGGTCACGCAGCCCGGTTGTAAATCCGCCGCCAGAACCGCGGTGCCCCTCACTCCCGACCTGCAGCCCCCTGCCCCCCCAGCTCTCCCCCCCCAGCCCTGACGGTGCCCCTCACTCCCGACCCGCAGCCCCCTGCTCTGTTGGATTCTCTGCTGAGACCTGGAAGCTCATCACAGCGGACGCTGGTTTCTCTGTGGTTCTCCCAAGTCCCCGCTCCCTTTTTCTCACCCACTCCCCCACCCGGCCGCCTGCTCAGGGTACATTTCCTGACAACCCAGGGCTGGGAGGGGGAGGGGCTCCAGGGTGTCTCTCTCCATAGCTGACCCCCGTCTCCCCCCAGGTGCCCTCCCCAATGGAGTAGCTGGACGGGGGCCCATGGGCAGCGCCCCACACAGGAGGTGGCGTCAGCGGGCAACATGCCCAGCGTCCTGGGGCTCCTGCTGGCCTGGCTGGGGGGTTGCGGCTGCACCGGACGCCTGGGTCCCCCCTGGCCGGGCTCCCGGGGGGCCCCACCCCAGGGCTGGGAACGCCCCCTGCTGAGATCCCGACGCAGCTGGGTCTGGAACCAATTCTTCGTCATCGAGGAGTATGCCGGCCCTGAGCCTGTCCTCATCGGCAGGGTGAGCACCCGGACACCTGGGTCCTGTGGGTGGGGGAAGGGCCCGGATACCTGAGCCCCATGGGTCGGCGGAGGGCCTGGACACCTGGGTATTCTGGAAGGGATGCGGCCTGGGGTCTTGTGGTTAGAGCAGGTGTGGAGCTGGGAGTCAGGACTCCTGGGTTCTATCCCCGGCTCTGGAAGGGGAGTGGGGTCTAGTGGTTAGAGCAGGGGCGGCTGGGAGCCAGGACTCCTGGGGTCTCTGACTGGACAGGGCTGGTGCTTCCACTAGGCGACCCTAGGCAATCGCCTAGGGCGGCAGGATTTGGGGGGCGGCATTTTTCCTCAGCGGAAAAAATCAGCGGCTGTGGGGTCCTCCTGCTCCGGGTCTTCGGTGGAAATTCGGCGGCAGGTCCTTCACTCGCTCCGGGACCCGCTGCCGAAGCGCCCCGAAGACGCGGAGTGGAAGGACTCCCCTCCGCCGAATGCTCTGAGGAGGAGCTGCCGCCTAGGGCGGCAAAAACCCTGGCACCACTCCGGTGCCTGGATCTGGAAAGGGAGCGGATCCTTCAGAGGGCCGCAAGCCCGGACGCCTGGGTCCTACGCGCCCCTCTCCCCCCAGCTGCACTCGGACGTGGACCGGGGCGAGGGGCGGGTCAAGTACGTGCTGACGGGCGAGGGGGCCGGGACGGTGTTTGTGATCGACGAGCGGACGGGGAATGTGCACGTGACCAAGACGTTGGACCGGGAGGAGAAGGCCCAATACACGCTGCTGGCCCAGGCTGTGGACCGGGCATCGAACCGGCCCCTGGAGCCGCCCTCTGAGTTCATCATCAAAGTGCAGGACATCAACGACAACCCACCCGTCTTCCCGCACGGCCCCTACCATGCCACTGTGCCCGAGATGAGCAACGTGGGTGAGTGCGCCCGCCTGGGCCAGCCTGCTGCTGCCCCTCACTCCCGAGCCGCAGCCCCTGCTAGCCCAGTCCTGCCCCCCCCCCCCTGCCGGTGCCCCTCACTCCTGACCCGCAGCCCCTGCTAGCCCTGCCCTGCCCCGCCCCCCACCAGCTTTGCCGGTGCCCCTCACTCCTGACCCGTAGCCCACCCCCCTCACTGTGCTCTCCCCCCAGGCACATCCGTGATCCAGGTGACGGCCCATGACGCTGACGACCCGAGCTACGGGAACAGTGCCAAGCTGGTGTACATGGTGCTGGAGGGGCTGCCCTTCTTCTCCGTCGACCCCCAGAGCGGTACGGGCAGACGCCGCCGGGGGCAGTGGGGGGGGTGAAGCCTGCTGGGGGGTTGGGATGCAGGTGGGCCATATAGGGTTGGTGTTGGGGGGGGAGGAAGTGGGGGGTGTTTGATGTGGGGGGTGATGTGGGGCTCACCTGTGTTCATCTCCCATCCCCTGTGTGTCTGTGCCATGCCTGGAGTTGGGTCTCCTCTGCTGGTCTCGAACCCACCTGCCCCTGCTCATGGCTTCTGTGGCCGCCCTGTGTGTCTGTGAGTGTCCTCCCTCAGCAGCGTCCGTCCATCGCCTCATCCACCCGTCCGTCCGTCCAACGCCCGAGCCAGCCAACCAGCCATCCAGCCATCCATTCACCCATCCGTCCATCCCTCCACCCGTCCATCCACCCAGCCGTCCATCCATCCATCCACCCGTCCGTCCGTCCGTCCGTCCGTCCGTCCAATGCCCCAGCCAGCCAGCCAGCCGTCCATCCATCCACCGTCCGTCCGTCCGTCCAATGCCCCACACAGCCAGCCAGCCAGCCAGCCAGCCGTCCATCCATCCACCGTCCGTCCGTCAGTCCCTCCGCCCGTCCATCCACCGCCCCACCCATCCGTCCAGCCATCCATCCATCCATCCACTCGTCCGTCCATCCATCCGTCCGTCCGTCCGTCCGTCCGTCCATCCATCCATCCATCGCCTCATCCACCCGTCTGTCCGTCCGTCCATCCATCCATCTGTCCGTCCATCCACCCGTCTGTCCAATGCTCCACCCATCCATCCATCCATCCGTCCGTCCATCCATCCACCCATCCGTCCATCCGTCCGTGCATCCACCCGTCCGTCCATCCATCCATCCATCCACCCGTCTGTCCATCGCCTCATCAACCCATCCGTCCGTCTGTCCCTCCACCCGTCCATCCAACGCCCCACCCATCCATCCACCCAGC
>NW_020689208.1:0-1377 GCF_002925995.2 Terrapene triunguis | reverse complement strand
CATATTTTATATAATCATCATCATATTTTCTTTTCTTTGTAAGTGACTTTCCAGGACCATCATGATCATTAGACCTAGATTTTCCACAGTGCGGACTTGAGGAAACACTAGCTGATTCTTGCGTCTTTACACTTTCCTTTTTCAGCCACTTATTCATTGAACTTGTGTACAAAAGTTCTAATAAAAACAACACAGAGAGACTGCTAACAACCCACAAACTAGAAAATGAGAAGATTCACTCAAGTCTCACTGAAGCAAAACAGCTCTCCAGAGAGAATGACAATTACAGAGGCACCTTAACACTGCTACACTGGCTACAACGTGCTTCCAGCTGGTTTGGCTCCCAAACAGCTTTTCTTCCGCCACGAGGATTCTCTCTAGGAGGGTGTCCTGCGAGGGACAAATTAGCTTGGACCACCCCCCCACGTACAGCACTGCTCCTGCTCACTCTGCCCTCCATGCCAACTTCCCCTGTCTGACAAGGACAGGAGTCCGAGCTGCCACCTGCAGGTCTGGGGGTCTCAGCTGCCACCCCGCCCACCACAGGGCTCAGGCTACTGGCCCCGCGCCAGGGCCTGGGCTGCTGGATCCACACTCCCTGTGGCTCCTGCTGCTGGACCCCATTGACTGCCCCGGTCAACTGAGCTCCACTGAGCTTGTGCTGCAGGTCCCGCTGACCGCTGGGGCTCGGGCTGCTGGCCCCAACTGCCCGGCCCCGCTCTCCCTGGGGATCGGGCTGCCGGCTCACCCGCTGACGGGGGGCAGGGCTCGGGCTGCCGGCCCCAACTGCACGGCCCTGCTCTCCCTGGGGCTCTGGTTGTCTGCCCTGCAACCGGGTCCCACCTGCTGTCTCCAATGCCGGGATCCTCTGGCCGCCATTAATGAATTTTTTCTTGCGAGCCCCCTGTAATGTTCTGCGAACCCCAGTTTGGGAACCACTGCACTAGAGGAACATTCCTTTCCAGAGATGGCAATTGCAAGCAGGACATCTCTGTGCTTCCACGGGGTTCAGGGAATCCAATGAGGATCTGGTCAGACAATAGCTGGTGTCCTTCCCAACTCACTGACCCAGTGGCTCCCGTCTCGGACACTCAGGTGTCAGCCAGGGAGTCAGTGAGCGGAGCCGGATCCCTCGAGATACAATCCTCCATTAACTCAACTCCAAAAGGGATTCCTGTTATGCCACTTAGCAACGGATCCATCTAACACACACAAACCATGGCCGTTAGCAAGACTCCAATCCAGAATCCTCAGCCTCTCGCAGCTGAACACTGTCAGCTGGAAATAAGTAGCAGGGTCTTGTCCTGAATCCAGGACACAGCCACTACAAGGGGAGACACAGCTCCGCACCTGAGCTGGTGCAATGCACTGGCTGAG
>NW_020689207.1:824-2638 GCF_002925995.2 Terrapene triunguis | reverse complement strand
TTTTGTACCCACAAAAATGTGTGCATAGGTGCATCTGATTTTGTGTACATAAGGCATGAATTTGTTGCCACAAACCAGCATTTGAGCAGGCCTCTCTAACTTCAAAAATAATATATTAATCAATAATACTGTAATACTTGACACTTATATTTCACCTTCCAACTGAGGGGCTCAAAATGCCTTAGAAATATGATTCATAGATTCATAGATTCATAGATTCTAGGACTGGAAGGGACCTCGAGAGGTCATCGAGTCCAGTCCCCTGCCCGCATGGCAGGACCAAATACTGTCTAGACCATCCCTGATAGACATTTATCTAACCTACTCTTAAATATCTCCAGAGATGGAGATTCCACAACCTCCCTAGGCAATTTATTCCAGTGTTTAACCACCCTGACAGTTAGGAACTTTTTCCTAATGTCCAACCTAGACCTCCCTTGCTGCAGTTTAAGCCCATTGCTTCTTGTTCTATCCTCAGAGGCTAAGGTGAACAAGTTTTCTCCCTCCTCCTTATGACACCCTTTTAGATACCTGAAAACTGCTATCATGTCCCCTCTCAGTCTTCTCTTTTCCAAACTAAACAAACCCAATTCTTTCAGCCTTGCTTCATAGGTCATGTTCTCAAGACCTTTAATCATTCTTGTTGCTCTTCTCTGGACCCTTTCCAATTTCTCCACATCTTTCTTGAAATGCGGTGCCCAGAACTGGACACAATACTCCAGCTGAGGCCTAACCAGAGCAGAGTAGAGCGGAAGAATGACTTCTCGTGTCTTGCTCACAACACACCTGTTAATACATCCCAGAATCATGTTTGCTTTTTTTGCAACAGCATCACACTGTTGACTCATATTTAGCTTGTGGTCCACTATAACCCCTAGATCCCTTTCTGCCGTACTCCTTCCTAGACAGTCTCTTCCCATTCTGTATGTGTGAAACTGATTTTTTCTTCCTAAGTGGAGCACTTTGCATTTGTCTTTGTTAAACTTCATCCTGTTTAACTCAGACCATTTCTCCAATTTGTCCAGATCATTTTGAATTATGACCCTGTCCTCCAAAGCAGTTGCAATCCCTCCCAGTTTGGTATCATCCGCAAACTTAATAATCGTACTTTCTATACCAATATCTAAGTCGTTAATGAAGATATTGAACAGAGCCGGTCCCAAAACAGACCCCTGCGGAACCCCACTCGTTATGCCTTTCCAGCAGGATTGGGAACCATTAATAACAACTCTCTGAGTACGGTTATCCAGCCAGTTATGCACCCACCTTATAGTAGCCCCATCTAAATTGTATTTGCCTAGTTTATCGATAAGAATATCATGCGAGACCGTATCAAATGCCTTACTAAAGTCTAGGTATACCACATCCACAGCTTCTCCCTTATCCACAAGACTCGTTATCCTATCGAAGAAAGCTATCAGATTGGTTTGACATGATTTGTTCTTTACAAATCCATGCTGGCTGTTCCCTATCACCTTACCACCTTCCAAGTGTTTGCAGATGATTTCCTTAATTACTTGCTCCATTATCTTCCCTGGCACAGAAGTTAAACTAACTGGTCTGTAGTTTCCTGGGTTGTTTTTATTTCCCTTTTTATAGATGGGCACTATATTTGCCCTTTTCCAGTCTTCTGGAATCTCTCCCGTCTCCCATGATTTTCCAAAGATAATAGCTAGAGGCTCAGATACCTCCTCTATTAGCTCCTTGAGTATTCTAGGATGCATTTCATCAGGCCCTGGTGACTTGCAGGCATCTAACTTTTCTAAGTGATTTTTAACTTGTTCTTTTTTTATTTTATCTGCTAAACCTACCCC
>NW_020689207.1:0-724 GCF_002925995.2 Terrapene triunguis | reverse complement strand
TAGGCATTCCTTCAGACTTCTCGGTGAAGACCGAAACAAAGAAGTCATTAAGCATCTCTGCCATTTCCAAGTTTCCTGTTACTGTTTCTCCCTCTTCACTAAGCAGTGGGCCTACCCTGTCTTTGGTCTTCCTCTTGCTTCTAATGTATTGATAAAAAGTCTTCTTGTTCCCCTTTATTCCCTTAGCTAGTTTGAGCTCATTTTGTGCCTTTGCCTTTCTAATCTTGCCCCTGCATTCCTGTGTTGTTTGCCTATATTCATCCTTTGTAATCTGTCCTAGTTTCCATTTTTTATATGACTCCTTTTTATTTTTTAGATCATGCAAGATCTCGTGGTTAAGCCAAGGTGGTCTTTTGCCACATTTTCTATCTTTCCTAACCAGCGGAATAGCTTGCTTTTGGGCCCTTAATAGTGTCCCTTTGAAAAACTGCCAACTCTCCTCAGTTGTTTTTCCCCTCAGTCTTGATTCCCATGGGACCTTACCTATCAGCTCTCTGAGCTTACCAAAATCCGCCTTCCTGAAATCCATTGTCTCTATTTTGCTGTTCTCCCTTCTACCCTTCCTTAGAATTGCAAACTCTATGATTTCATGATCACTTTCACCCAAGCTGCCTTCTACTTTCAAATTCTCAACGAGTTCCTCCCTATTTGTTAAAATCAAGTCTAGAACAGCTTCACCCCTAGTAGCTTTTTCAACCTTCTGAAATAAAAAGTTGTCTGCAAT
>NW_020689206.1:2721-3139 GCF_002925995.2 Terrapene triunguis | reverse complement strand
CTCCCCTCACCCGCATCTCCTGCCACCCCAGCCCTGGGCTCTCCCCCACCGCACCCGCATCCCCTGCCACCCCAGCTCTGGCCCCCATCTGCACCTCCTGCTGCCCCAGCCCTGGGCTCCTCCCCCCCCCGCACCTCCTGCCACCCCAGCCCTGGGCTCTCCCCCAAAGAAAGAATTGGGTGGACTAAATGGACAGTGCACCTCTCTATCTGAAGCCTAGCAAGGGAAGTACGTGAATCCCACTAGAATTTAAACGGAAAAGTAAGGGAGGGGAGGCTCTACTAGGACCTGGGCACCTTTAGATACAGTACCAGGCACATAGGAGGATTTACACTTCTGAGCCATGGAAGCAGAAATTGACTTTTCTTTTCCAGATTTAGCTAATATTCAGAAAGGGAATCTAGCACCTGCCTTCCAG
>NW_020689206.1:1049-2621 GCF_002925995.2 Terrapene triunguis | reverse complement strand
TTTTTTTAGTTTTAGTTTTATTTCTTTGAAAGGAAGACAGTAATATTACATTGGCAAATTCCCCATAGAAACAAAGAATGGAACAAAAGAACAATAAAGGCACCTCAACTTTTCCTCATTTATGTAGGACAGTCTTATAATATGCATCCAGATATCCTCCAATCACACAAGCTGAAAATTGTTCCACTTTACTGCAGTTCTGTAACCATATGGGAACCAATCCTGTCTGTGTTCTGTGAACATCCAAAATTCCTGCTGAATGACCCGCCCTGGGAGCGAGTTACCAGTGACCCAGGGCTGGGGCAGCAGGAGGGTGTGGGGCGGGGGGGGGGGGGAGAGAGAGCCCAGGGGGGGGGGGGGGGGGGGGGGTTGGCAGCCAAAATATTTTTTGCTTGGGGCAGCAAAAAACCTAGAGCCGGCCCTGCCAGTCTGTGCTTGTGCATCTTTCGGGCTCTGAAACAGAGATGAGAGCTCCACTCCTTATTCCTCTATGACCCATGAGGAGTCAGTGGGATGGCTGACCCAATGGCAGCTTTCCCCTGTTGCTGGTCTAGCCCATCAACCCCACTCCATTCACCCATGAGAAAGCCTCACGATTTGGCCCATTGTCTTCATGCCTCACCTTCAAGATAACCTTGCTTGCTGCTCAGGAAAATGACTGGGATTTTAAAAAACACCTAAGTGACCTAGGACCACAAGTCTCCACTGAATGTCATTAGGACTTCTGTTCCTAAGACACTTATACTCCCTGATCTTCAATGGGAGTTGTGCTACTTAGGCCTAGAGTTGGGAAAAATACAATACAATACAATAAATAATTAGACAAAACTTTTTTTTACGTTGAAAAATACCATTTTGTTGCAACAGAAATATTTCATGGAAACATATTGGTTTCAACAAATGTGTCATCTGGGTATGTTCTTAGGTTCAGGATGGAATTACTGATCAAAATGAGAACAAATGATAAGAACTAACGCCATAGCTTGGTGGCATATGCACTTGCCAAGGTCTGAGTTCCAGTTCTGGAACTACCAGACATGGGAGTTGAACATGATTCTCCCATGACCTGGGTAACTGTTCTACCCACCTGGCTGCAGTGGGTTGATATTTTGTACATCTCTTTTTGAAAAGTCTTGTGTTCTTTCCATATCAGAACAAAACATAGCTTGAAATCTTGAGATTTTTTTTTCTTTTTTCAAAAAATGAAATTCCAATTTCCAGCTGGTCCTACATAGACCCTTTAGAAAATCCCAACCAAAATTCTCAGGAACAAGAAATTAGAAATTATCTTTATCATTTACTGTGTGTCTTCTGGTAGAACCTTAAGGTCCCATCTATGGTTGGGACTCCATTGTGTGGAACATGGCAAAAACATAGCACAGAATCCAGCCCATTTCCAAAAATCTTACACTCTAGAAGACAAGCCAGGCAAGCAGGGAGAGACAAACAACAACAAAACTGTTTCTCAGAAACACAGTAAAATTTTCTTCTTTTCTTCTTTGCCTTATTAAAGTTACTATACCAGTAAATTCCACAGGTTAATGTATTAGAGCTGCTTGGAAATTTTCCATT
>NW_020689206.1:512-949 GCF_002925995.2 Terrapene triunguis | reverse complement strand
CATCTATGGTTGGGACTCCATTGTGTGGAACATGGCACAAACATAGCACAGAATCCAGACCATTTCCAAAAATCTTACACTCTAGAAGACAAGCCAGGCAAGCACGGAGAGACAAACAACAACAAAACTGTTTCTCAGAAACACAGTAAAATTTTCTTCTTTTCTTCTTTGCCTTATTAAAGTTACTATACCAGTAAATTCCACAGGTTAATGTATTAGAGCTGCTTGGAAATTTTCCATTATCACATTTTTTTCGATACATACTGTGAAGTGGTATGTTCAAATCACAAAGACAGCTGAGGATAGAATACAAGAGATGAGATTCTCACTTCTGTGCACTGATTGGAAATAGGTGGGTATCTATCTATCTTTCTATGTACCTATACATATATTTTCTTCTTTGCCTCATTAAAGTTACTATACCAGTAAATTCCACA
>NW_020689206.1:0-412 GCF_002925995.2 Terrapene triunguis | reverse complement strand
GATACATACTGTGAAGTGATATGTTCAAATCACAAAGACAGCTGAGGATAGAATACAAGGGATGAGATTCTCACTTCTGTGCACTGATTGGAAATAGGTGGGTATCTATCTATCTTTCTATGTACCTATACATATATTTTCTTCTTTTCTTCTTTGCCTCATTAAAGTTACTATACCAGTAAATTCCACAGGTTAATGTATTAGAGCTGCTTGGAAATTTTCCATTCTCACATTTTTTCGATGGACACTGTCTTTTTGATGAAACAGAGATTTTTGCAAATCAATCAGTCAATAAAATAACTTTGGGACTTTCCTCAAAACAATAACAGGAAGAAGTTTCTGGTGACTAAAGAACAAAATGTTTTGACTGAAAACTGAACACTTCTGTTTTTTTTTTTTTTTTTTTTTTTTT
>NW_020689205.1:0-1084 GCF_002925995.2 Terrapene triunguis | reverse complement strand
ATAAATAAATAAAAAAATTAATGGAGATATCCTATCTCCTAGAACTGGAAGGGACCTTGAAAGGTCATTGAGTCCAGCCCCCTGCCTTCACTAGCAGGACCAAGTACTGATTTTCCCCCGTTCCCTAAGTGGCCCCCTCAAGGATTGAACTCACAACCCTGGGTTTAGCAGGCCAATGCTCAAACCACTGAGCTATCCCTCCCCCCAACTTTTTACCCCTTTCTCCAGGTCATTTATGAATAAGTTGAATAGGATTGGTCCTAGGACTGACCCTTGGGGAACAACACTAGTTACTCCTCTCCATTCTGAAAATTTACCATTTATTACTACCCTTTGTTCCCTGTCTTTTAACTAGTTCTCAATCCATGAAAAGATCTTCCCTCTTATCCCATGACAACTTAATTTATGTAAGAGCCTTTGGTGAGGGACCTTGTCAAAGGCTTTCTGGAAATCTAAGTACACTATGCCCACTGGATCCCCCTTGTCCACATGTTTGTTGACCCCGTCAAAGAACTCTAATAGATTAGTAAGACATGATTTCCCTTTACAGAAACCATGTTGACTTTTGCCCAACAATTTTTGTTCTTCTATGTGCCTGACAATTTTATTCTTTACTATTGTTTCAACTAATTTGCATGGTACAGATGTTAGACTTACCGGTCTGTAATTGCCAGGATCGCCTCTAGAGCCTTTTTAAAATATTGGTGTTACATTAGCTAACTTCCAGTCACTGGGTACAGAAGCTGATTTAAAGGACAGGTTACAAACCATAGCTAATAGTTCCCCAATTTCACATTTGAGTTCCTTCAGAACTCTTGGGTAAATACCATCTGGTTCCGGCGACTTGTTACAGTTAAGTTTATCAATTAGTTCCAAAACCTCCTCTAGTGACACTTCAATCTGTGCCAATTCCTCAGATTTGTCACCCACAAAAGGTTTGGGAATCTCCCTAACATCCTCAGCCATGAAGACTGAAGCAAAGAATGCATTTAGTTTCTCCGCAATGACTTTATCGTCTTTAAGGGCTCCTTTTGTATCTCGATCGTCCAGGGGCCCCACTGGTTGTTTAGCAGGCTTCCTGCTT
>NW_020689204.1:0-1437 GCF_002925995.2 Terrapene triunguis | reverse complement strand
CAGGCAGCTGTATGTTATTCCTTTACACCTTTGCTTTGTTTTAGAACGTGTCATTTAGGAGGCTGCTTTGCTATCTTTACTATTTCTACAGTTTTTACCTTGTTTTGTTATATTTTATAGTGACCCTGTCTCCACTGGTGGTGAGGGCAAAGGAAGGTTTGGTGCCAATTCAGTGAGTCAGACATACACGTAATTCCCATTTACTTCAATGGCAGTTCCATGCACAGAGGTCATGCAGGAGTAGGCCAAACCCAGCAGGCCTTACACAGATACAACAAGAATTTTCCTTGAGTGAGAATCTCCAAGTTTGACCCTCGATGATTTAATACAGGGATGGCCAACCTGCGGCTCTTCAGAAGTTAATATGCGGCTCCTTGTACAGTCACAGATTCCGTGGATGGAGCTACAGGCGCCAACTTTCCAATGTGCCGGGGGGTGCTCATTGCTCACCCCTGGCTCTGCCACAGGCCCTGCCTCCATTCCACGCCTTCCCGCCCCCTCCCCTGAGCCTGCCATGCCCTTGCTCCTTCCCTTCCCCCCCAGAGCCTCTTGACGCCATGAAACAGTTGATCAGGAGGTGCGAGGAGGGAGAGGTGCTGATCGGTGGGGCTGCCTGTGGGTGGGAGGTGCTAGGACCGGGGGGGTAGGGTGCGGGAGTGGGGTGGAAGGGGAGCTGATGGAGGGCTGCTGACGTATTACTGTGGCTCTTTGACAATGTACATTGGTAAATTCTGGCTCCTTCTCAGGCTAAGGTAGGCCACTCCTGCTCTTGTATATTTCCAGACATGCTCATTTATTTTATTTTCTTTTAGATTAAAAGGTGCAGTAGAGCAACTCAGCAGCCAGATATTGTCTGCCCGCAGCTGGTTGGAACAGGAACTTGAACAGATTGAAAAAGAGCTTTTACAGAAAATTGATCAGATTTCCTTGGCCCTTAAGGAAAAGACTGTAGGTTTCTGTACTAAAAGAATAAAATGCTCTGAAAATACTTCTAGAGACGTTTACAAGCAAATGTTGCTGAGTTGGCATTTAGTGGGATTTTCAGAAGTGCTCAATATGGGCATAAGTCTGCTACTGTTGATGCAAACTCCCATTGATTGGGAGCTCTTGAAAACCCACCCTATCATGATAGATAAATCTGAACATTACTTTTAAATTTACAAATATCCCATCTTAAAAAAAAAAAGAAGCAGCAGCAGCTTACAGTGACCAAGCCAATTTGAGAATTTTTATTAACTATATTTTATAACTGCTTAAACATTATATCTTGTATAGAAAATGATAAGTAAACATTGACACTTGTTGCATCTCTAGGGAATGAACAGTTTATTACCCAAAGAATTTGGTAATTTATTACCCAAAGAATAACCAAATATAATTATTTTCACTAATCCCAGGAAATGAGTGAAAGGGCCATAGAGATGAGATTCAGCCAGA
>NW_020689203.1:0-7853 GCF_002925995.2 Terrapene triunguis | reverse complement strand
CCCGTACACAGCCCTTCGCTACCCCCTCCCCATATACACCTTAACTGATCACTCTCCTTATGTTGTGTATGGTAACACCCATTGTTTCATGTTCTCTGTGTATATATATATCTCTCTTCCTACTGTATTTTCCACTACATGCATCCGATGAAGTGGGCTGTAGCCCACGAAAGCTTATGCTCAAATACATTTGTTAGTCTCTAAGGTTATATAGAAGTGACCCCAGTAGGATCATGTCTTTTTATTGTGTCCAGGGAGTGTGAGCTCACTTATTCACCCGGGATCATTGTTAGGTCAGCTTTTGATGTGAACTGTAGTTCTCTGTCAGGGGACTGCAAACTGGTCTCCCACACGGCCTCCTGAGCGCAGCCCATGATTGACGCGTACAGACAGCTTGGAGTGAGCCAAAGCAGGGAAGGGCTGCGTGTGGCCATGTGTCTGTGGGTGTCCAGCCAGGCCAAGGGAGGGCTGTTAACTGGACGCTGTGCCCGGGAGTTGGGGTGAGTCCGGTTGAGGATCCTGAGCTGGGTCTGCTCCTGGCTATGTTGGGTTAGATAAAAGTCATGTTCTCTTCTTAAGTGTGTTGCTTATCCTTATTACTAACTCTTATCCCCGTGACACATGTCCTGTAGGGACCATTGGTCTTTGTGCTGAGGTGTGTGGCTGGGATCCAGGACTCGGGACCACTTCCCCAACTATAAGCGTCCCCCCATCTGATGCTCTCTTCCACTTCAGACCGCAGAGCCCTCACTTTGCCTGGCGGGTGCCCTACCCACAAACCAGAGGTGGGGAATTAGCTCAAGCGGTAGAGCTTGTGCTTTGCATGCAAGAGATAGCAGGATTGATGCCCACATTCTCCAGCCACTCATCTGTTGTTTCTTCTCACTTCCTCCTGGCCACTGTGGTCAGCCTGCCTGCCTCTTCTTTCTCCTGTGTTAGCTCCCTGTCATTAGCAGTACGCAAAAGAGCAAAAGCCATCTCTCACTGTGCCTAAGGGTATGTCTACACTGCACGGTTGTCGACAAAACTTTTCTCTTTTGCGGCTTCTTAAAAAAATGAAAGACACGTTTTGCCGACACAAGCGGCGGTGTGAACGCGGCTTTGTCGGCAGGAGCGCTCTCCTGCCAACAAAGCTTATGCCGCTCGTGGGGCTGGAGGTATTTTGTCGGCAAAAACGCCAACAAAATACCGCAAAGAGCGTTCACACACACTGACTTTTAGCGACAAGACAGTGTTGACCCAGCCTTGTCGCTAAGAGCTGCGTAGTGTAGAGAAGCCCTTAGTGGGTCACAACTGAGAATAGTAAATTCTGGACAAAGTGCTGAGAAATGGGGCAGGCACCTCCAAAAAGCAGTGATCATTCTCTGATAAGAGATACCAAACCAGCAACCAAAGTAAACTTCTGTTTCACCCCACTGGCTAACAAGAAGTCAGAAAAGCAGTCTCCTTAGGCACTCCAGTCCTTTTATTGCCACCAAAAACACTGAATTTACTGCTGAGTGGTTATTTGAAGCCAATTTCATCAAACAAAAGAGTTCTTCAGATGCTAAAGGACCAGCCACATACCCAGGTCGATATACAACACAGATCTTACAAGAAGTAGAAGATTGGACAAATGACCAGGGAGGAGTATAAAAATATTGCTCAGGCATGCAGGAGTGAAATCAGGAAGGCCAAATCACACTTGGAGTTGCAGCTAGCAAGAGATGTTAAGAGTAACAAGAAGGGTTTCTTCAGGTATGAATCTATGAAGGAGGCACCAACCTGTCATGTGTGATCTAAGGAGCAGGAAAAGAATCTGGGAATTACCTTTTGTAAAATCTCATCTTCTTTCGAAAACCTGTGGAAATAGCTGATTCAAGAAGTTGTTGACAGATGGATAGTACGCGTCTATCAGCAGCTCCTTGGGTCACCAGCCGTTGTCAACCAAGCCAGTTGGCAGACTGAAGGCAGGGCAAGAATGCTGAAGCAGAACATTCTTTGCTGTTGGGATACGTGACATCACAATAAACTTATACATAAACACACCTGGACACCCACCCAGAGAGACACGCACCCACAGAAGCTAGTAACATTTACAACATTGAGAGATGCACCCAAGATCTCTAGGAATTTTGTTTTGGGGGAGGGAATCATAGGTGCTGACTGCATGGGTGCTCCAGGGTTGGAGCACCCATGGGGAAAAATTAGCGGGTGCTTAGCACCCACTGGCAGCCAAGCTCTACCCTCCCCCCAGCCCATCTCCCGCTAACCAACTCCGCCCCCTCCCTCCCAGGGCCTTCTGCCTGCCACAACAAACAGCTGTTTGGCTGCATTCAGGACGCTCCCAGTGGGTGGGGGAGGAGCAAAGCCATAACTCACCCAGAGACGTGATTTTATTAAAAGGTTCGGAGGCCCAGAAACACATTGAAAATGTTCTAAGGCCCTGTGGGAAGGAGCAGAGCATTGGGCCTGTGGGATCGATACGATGACTCAGTGGAAGCTCTTTCGGGCAGGGAGAGCTTTGTGTGGCTGGGCAGTGCCTAGCAGAATGGGGCCCCGGGCTCAGACTGACGGCTGTGCAGCCAGTGGCAGTACAAACAAATAACAATGGGGCGGGGGAACAAAGCGACACATCTAATCGTTGGGATTTTACACAAAGACCTTTCAGAAGAGCCCTAGACGGTGTCTGAGCTGGCTCGGATGAGGCAGCAAGGGGCAACGCAGCCTGAGCCAGTGAAACTGCCAATCCCCCAGGGAGCAGTGGAAGCAGGTCCAAGCCGTAGCAAAGAGCGGTTCCTGCCGGGAGACGGGAAGCAGGCAGATTGCAGCTCTGTGGGACAGAGAGTGTCTGTTTGTTCTGTATGTGGACGGCACTTGGCACAATGGGGCTGGTCTCTGAGTGGGGCCTGTACACAATGCTAATAAAAGAAGGGGATTTGTTGGATTACTCTAAATCCCGAGTGGAAAGGTAGAGGTGAAAGGGGCAAGCCCTGGACAGATGGGATCTGCCCAACCAGGGCAGCATGTGCAGGATGGGGAAGGGGAAAGGCCATTGGAAGTGTTTCCACAGAAGCAAAAAAATCGGGGAACCAGCCCAACCATGGTGGAGTGAGGCTGTTCCCTGGGCTAGATCTCCACAGACAGCAGTCATGGGCAGGCTGGGAGGGATGGCCTGGATTCCCTTTGGATTGGCTCCAGTGTAAATGAGACGAGAATTGTCCCAGAAGGGCCCAGTTACAAGAGTGACAGACAATGTAGGTGGAGCCTGTGAATAAAAAAATTAGGTGCACTATAAAACAGTAGTAAAATAATCTCCCTGCTCCCCTTCTCCTGATGGGTGACCCCAAGTCTGACCTTGTACGTGTCCATGGGGCATCATCACTGAATGGGGGAGCTGTTAACAAGACACCACAGGGATTGACTGTAGCCCCCTCACTATTCAACTTTGTAATTAACCATCTGGAAGTAAATATAAAATCACTGCTGATAAAGTCTGTGGCTAGCACAGCTTGGAGGAGTGGTAAATAATGCTAATGATGGGGCAGTTGTACAGAGCAGCCTGGATGGTTTGGTAAACTGGGATTAGTAAAACAAATACAGTTTAATACAGCCAAAACCCAGGGTCATAGAGGACAAACAGCTGAACCTGAACTTCTGTGAGCTGCTTTCAGGTTAAGCCTGCAGCTTTGGGCAAGTAATTCAGACTTTGGGTCTGTGTTGGAGCAGACGGGCGTGTCTGGCTCAACAAGACAGTGTTCTGCCAGAGCAGGAAAGCATGTGCAGAAGTAGTCTTGGCACATCGGTTGGCAGCTCCCAAGGGGCTTTCTGTGATCCAACCCGTCACAAGGGACAAAACACTCCAATCCCTCCCGGTGGGAGGAGCCAGGTTTGCTCTTCAAATTCTGTCCTTGGTAAATGTCGAGGTCTGGGAATGTCCCACAACAGCATTTCTAATGGGAATCTGGCTGCAGAACAATGAAACTGTTGAGAGCTCCTATGCAGGAGGGGTGGGAATTCAGTCTCTGTGTTCTGTCAGTGCAGCTAGAGCAATAGGAAAACCTCACCAGTCACTGTAGCAACTTTCTACTCCAAAGTACTACAGGAGCATTTTTAGTGTAGACAGCCTGAGAGTAAGACCAGATCTACCTCCAGTTGGTACTAGGGATGCACAAGCACTGAGACTACAACAACCACAACAGTTCAATGCTTCCGGAGTTGGCAGGATTCAAACCTATGTGGAAAGGCGCCAGGGGATTTCTAGTCCAGCACCTTAACCCCTCAGCCTCAGCTACCTAATGGCCACTGGCCTCCCTTCACTGTGATTCTCTTCTCAGTGAATTATCACTTCACATTGTTTGCTTAGACCAGCCTCCCCGGCCCACTCACTGCTGTGCAGGGCTTTAAATGTGTCCATTGCTGGACAGCAGGCATTCCTGCCCATTTCCCTTCCGGCTGGAGCAGGATTGGAGTGTGTTTGTGTTAATGACATTGCTGTAGATTGTTGCATTCCGTCCTTGATGAGGCGGGGCAAGGGTGGTCAGTTTTGTTGGGTCAGCAAGTTGGCAACCCTAGATCCAAGGGAAACAAACACCCAACGAGGCTGGCCAGGGGCAGGACAACAGCTTTGAGGGGAGGGGTGGGGGTGGCAGTGAAATCACAATGGCCTGTTGCAGGAACTCGGCCTATTGGACAAAGGTGGTGGGGAAGGGGTCACCTCACAGAGAGACCCCTGACATCAGCCGGGCAGGACAAAGGTGCAGGGCCAGGCCAGTCTCTGAGACCCCCCCAGCTTTGCTTCCGCAAGTCTCCTTCGCGAGGTCTCTCCTCGAGTACTGAGAGAGAATTAGGATTCACGGATGTGAGCATGAGGAGGAGCCTCTGTGGAGTTTTCTCCTTTCCTACCATTAATTGTGCCAAAAACAAACTTCCCTTTTACAAGGTAAGAGGCCCAGAGAGGTTTGGAACCTGTTCAGTCTGATCCCCCTGGTGCAGGCAGCATTCAAGGCCCAGAAAACACAGGTTTAAGGTGGCCTAATTTGATTTCCTGCCTAGGACTTTGACACTTGGAATCCCTGGGGACATTGGGGTTTATCCTTTTTGGTTTCCCTTTTCCTCTTTCCTCCCTCCTTTCTCCTCTTCTCTTGCTTCTTTTTCCCTTTCCCCGGCTTCCTTCCCTCTACCAAGGAGGGGTGTGTGTGGAGTGTGGATGGGGTGGGGGGGGGTGACCTGGGCCGTCCTTTGGGACATATGGTGAGACCACTCAGCCTCCCTCCCCGCTCAGCCTCCCTCACCTGTATATTGCTTCACATCTCAAAATTCATTCTGCACATGGACGGTGTGTGGCAGGGGTGAGGCTGAAGGGTTCGGAATGTGGGAGGGGGCTGAAGTGAGGCAGAGGTTTGGGGTGTGGGCTCTGGGGTGGGGCTGGGAATGAGAAGCTCCGATCTCAGTCAAATGAGCATTATAACATCCTAAGCGCTCTTGAAGCGTGGCTCCTTGTGAACTAGCTCAGGAATGAATCGCTCATGTTTCCTTTTCTCAAGAGCCGATCTTCACAAAGGGAACGGTAATGCATCCTAGTGGCGTTTAAACAGAGCCCTGAAAAATTTGTCACTAGCGCAGCTCAGGAAGTATTTTCATATTTTTTGTATTTCTCACTAACTGATCTCTACCAAACCACTAGCAGAGCATCCTAGTCACTTTAGAAGCATGAGTCCATGAGAAATTTCTCACAATCACAGATGAGGAATATAATTCGCATTATCCATATTTCTCAGGAACCGATCTCTTATAAACGACCGGCAGAGCTTCCTAATGGCTTTTAAAAGATGATTCCTTGCAAAAAATTTTCCTTAGCTCAGATCAGCAATGTATTTCTCATTTTCAGTACTCTCACAAATCCATCTCTTCCAAACTACAAGCAGACAATACTAATGTCTTTTGAAGCGTGATTCCTTGTGACATTTGTCCCCAGCAGAGATCAGCAATGAATCTCTCATGTTTCCTTTTTACAGTAACCGATCCCTACCAACAGACCAGTAGTGCCGCCTAGTGGCGTTTAAACAAAGATTCCTTGAAAAAACGTGTCACTTGTGCAGCTCAGGAAGCATTTTCATATTTCTTGTATTTCTCACTAAGTGATCTCTACCAAGCCATGAGCAGAGCATCCTGATGTCTCTTGAAGGGCGATTCCTTGTGAAATTTGTCCGTAGCCCAGATCAGGAATTAATCCCTCATGTTTCTTTTTCTCACGAACCGAGCTCTACCAACTGACCAGTAGCGCATCCGCGTGCCGTTTCAACAAATAATCCTTGAGAAATTGGTCGCTAGCGCAGCTCAGGAAGGATTTGCACATTTGTTCTTTTCTCACTGCTAGATCTCGTCCTAATTATTAGCACAGCATTCTGGTGCCTTTTGAAGCATGAGTCCATGAGAACTTTGTCATAGCAGTGATCAGGAATTTGTTTCTTCTTTTTCGCCTTTCTCACAAACCCAGCTCTACCAATCGTTTAGCACTGTCTTGTAATGGTTTTCAGACGAAGATTCCTTGAAAATGTATCACTAACATAGTTCAGCAATGTATTTCTCCTTTTCAGTATTCTCACAAAGGCATCTCTTCCAAACCACTAGCAGACAATACTAATGTCTTTTGGAGCGTAACTCCTTGGGAGATTTGTCCCTGTGACAGAGCAGGAATCTAATTCGCATTATCCATTTTTCTCAGGAACCGATCGCTTTCAAACCACTAACACAGCATCCTTTTGGCTTTTAGAAGATGATTCCTTGCGAAATTTTTCCCTAACTCAGATTAGCAATGCATTTCGCATTTTCAGTATTCTCAGAAACGCATCTCTTCCAAACCACAAGCAAACAATACTAGTGTCTTTTGAAGCGTGATTCCATGTGAAATTTGTCCCTAGCCCACTTCGGGAATGAATCGCTCACGATCCTTTTTCTCAAGAACCGATTTCTACCCCTGACCAGTAGTGCGTCCTCGTGCCGATTAAGCAAAGATTCCTTGAAAAAATGTCACTAGCGCAATACACAAAGGATTTTGCACATTTTCTTCGTCTTTCTCACGAACCGATCTCTTTGAAACCGGCAGGAGATATTCCTCATAAGGAATGTTTTTAGACAAAGAGTCCTTGAGAAATTACTCCCTAGAAACGAGCAGGAATAAATATCGGATTTTCGTATAGCTCACCAACCGATCTCGTCCAAATGAGAATTATAGCATCCTAATCGCTCTTGAAGCAGTATTCCTTGAGAAATTGTCACTAGCACAGCTCAGGAAGGATTTTCACTTTTTTTGTATTTCTCACTAACCGATCCCTAGCAAATCATTAGCAGAGCATCCTAATGTCCTTTGAAGCTTGATTACATGAGCAATGTTTCAGTAGCACAGATCAGGAATTAATTTCTCTTTGTTCGTCTGTCTTACGACCCGATCGCTTTCAAACCGGCAGGAGACAATCCTAATGGCTTTTAGAAGAAGAGTCCCTGAGAAATTTATTAGTACCACAGATCAGGAATGTATAGCTCATTTTTCACGAACCGATCACTTCCAAACCATTAGCAATGCATCCCAATGGCCTTCAAAGCATGATTCCATGAGAAATGTGTCAGTAGCGTAGCTCAAGAATCGAATTTTTCGAAACCATTTGCAGTGCATTCTATGGCGTTTTCAAGAATGATTCCATGAAAGAGTAATCACCAGCACAGATCAGGAACGATGATCTCACTTTTGACTTTCTCACGAGCCGAGCTCTTTCAAAGCGGCAGGAGACATTCCTTATGGCTTTCAGACGAAGAGTCCTTGAGAAATTGCTCCCTAGAAAAGAGCAGGAATGACTAGCTGATTTTCCTATTGC
>NW_020689202.1:0-2624 GCF_002925995.2 Terrapene triunguis | reverse complement strand
GGTGGCGTCAACTTGTAATCAGAAAGCAAGAGTCGATGCTCCGGCTGCTGGAGCATCAAAGTGATATGCTCCTGCGTATGGTTGAGCTGCAGGAAAGGCAGCAGGAGCAGAGACCGCCGCTACAGCCCCTCTGTAACCAGCAGCCATCCTCCCCAAGTCCCATTGCCTCCTCACCCAGACGCCCAAGAACACGGTGGGGGGGCCTTCGGCCACCCACTCACTCCACCCTAGATGATTTCCATAGCAATAAGTTTTAAAGTTTTAAATTGGAGTGTGTCCTTTTCCTTCCCTCCTCCCCCACCCATCCCGGGCTACCTTTCCAATTATCCCCCTAGTTGTGTGCTGAATTAATAAAGAATGCATGAATGTGAAGCAACAATGACTTTATTGCCTCTGCAAGTGGTGCTCGAAGGGGGGAGGGTAGTAGGGGAGGGTGGGGTGGTTGGTTTGCAGGGAAGTAGAGTTAACAGGGTGGTGGGGGAGGGGCAGAGGGTTCATCAAGGAGCAACAAACAGAAGTTTCACTCCGTAGCCTGGCCAGTCACAAAACTGGTTTTCAACGCTTCTCTGATGCGCACCGCGCCCTGCTGTGCTCCTCTAACCGCCCTGGTGTCTGGCTGCGCGTAATCAGCGGCCAGGCGATTTGCCTCAACCTCCCACCCCGCCATAAATGTCTCCCCCTTACTTTCACATATATTGTGGAGCGCACAGCAAGTAGCAATAACAATGGGGAGATTCTTTTCGTTAAGGTCTGAGCGAGTCAGTAAGCTGCGCCAGCGCGCTTTTAAACGCCCAAATGCACATTCCACCACCATTCGGCACTTGCTCAGCCTGTAGTTGAACAGGTCCTGACTGCTGTCCAGGCTGCCTGTGTATGGCTTCATGAGCCATGGCATTAAGGGGTAGGCTGGGTCCCCAAGGATCACGATAGGCATTTCAACATCCCCAATGGTTATTTTCTGGTCTGGGAAGAAAGTCCCTTCCTCCAGCTTTCGAAACAGAAGAGACTGCCTGAAGACGCGAGCATCATGTACTCTTCCCGGCCAGCCCACGTTGATGTCGGTGAAACGTCCCTTGTGATCCACCAGGGCTTGCAGCAGCATTGAAAAGTACCCCTTGCGGTTTATGTAGTCGGTGGCTTGGTGCGCCGGTGCCAAGATAGGGATATGGGTTCCGTCTATCGCCCCACCACAGTTTGGGAATCCCATTGCAGCAAAGCCATCCACTATGGTCTGCACGTTTCCCAGAGTCACTACCCTTGATATCACCAGGTCTCTCATTGCCCTGGCAACTTGGATCACAGCAGCCCCCACAGTAGATTTGCCCACTCCAAATTGATTCCCAACTGACCGGTAGCTGTCTGGCGTTGCAAGCTTCCACAGGGCTATCGCCACTCGCTTCTCCACTGTGAGGGCTGCTCTCATCCTGGTATTCTGGCGCTTCAGGGCAGGGGAAAGCAAGTCACAAAGTTCCATGAAAGTGCCCTTACGCATGCGAAAGTTTCGCAGCCACTGGGCATCGTCCCAGACCTGCAACACGATGCGGTCCCACCACTCTGTGCTTGTTTCCCGGGCCCAGAATCGGCGGTCCACGGCATGAACCTGCCCCAGTAACACCAGGATTTCCACATTGCTGGGGCCTGTGCCTTGTGAGAGGTCCATGTCAATTTCCTCATCACTATCGTCACCGCGCTGCAATCGCCTCCTCCTCAGCTGGTCCTGGTTTGGCTTTGGCATGTCCAGGAGGCTCTGCATGTTTTCCAGGACAATGCGCGTGGTGTTCATAGTGCTCATAATTGCCGCGGTGATCTGAGCGGGCTCCATGATCCCAGTGCTGGCTATGGCGACTGGTCTGAAAAAAGGCGCGAAAGTAGTATCTGACGGACCAGGGGAAGAAGGGAGGGAGGGAGAGAGGGAGGGAGGGAGGGGCGAGTGACGACATGGCATACAGGTACAGGGAATTAAAATCAAGAAAGGTGGCTTTGCATCAGGGAGAAACACAAACAACTGTCACACAGAATGCCCCCCCCCAAAGATTGAACTCAAAAGCCTGGGTTTAGCAGGAGGAAGGGGGGGAAGCAAATGAATACAGAATAAATCTATTTTTTACATCTTAAGATGACGGTGCAGCATGACTGATAGCCCTTGGCATTTTCTGGGTGCTTGGCAGCAAATACTGGGCGCTTGGCAGTTAGCCTTCAGGTCTACTGCACAATCTGATACCCACTGCAGTATGACAACGATGGATACCAGTCGTAATATACTATCTACTGCCCAAAAGGCAAGGGGTTGCTGCTGTGTAGCAATGTTGCCCCATCCTGCGCATACTACATCTGATAACCATCATCATCAAGGCAAGGGGGCTGGTGCAATGCAGCCCCACGGCTGCCAGCCCCATGTCTGCCAGCACCCAGATAGCCCTCGGCCTCTTCTGGGTGCTTAGCAGACAATATTGGGCACTTGGCAGAAAATAGCATACTACGACTGATAACCATCATTGTCTGCCCGGGTGCCCATGATCGACAGCCACTGCAGTACGATGACGACGGTTACCAGTCGTAATATACCATCTTCTACCAAAAGGCAAGGGGCTGGTGCAATGCAGCCCTACGGCTGCCAGCCCCAC
>NW_020689201.1:0-1885 GCF_002925995.2 Terrapene triunguis | reverse complement strand
TGGGGCCCGCCTGCTCCCCTCCCCCCACAGAGAGAGAGGGACCTGAGTGGGGCCCGCCTGCTCCCACACACAGAGAGAGAGGGACCTGAGCGGGGCCCGCCTGCTCCCACACACACAGAGAGAGGGGCCCGAGCGGGGCCCGCCTGCTCCCACACACACACAGAGAGAGGGGCCCGAGTGGGGCCTGCCTGCTCCCACACACACACAGAGAGAGGGGCCCGAGTGGGGCCTGCTTGCTCCCACACACACACAGAGAGAGGGGCCCGAGTGGGGCCCGCCTGCTCCCACACAGAGAGAGAGAGGGGGGCCCGAGCGGGGCCTGCCTGCTCCCCTCCCCCCGCAGAGAGAGAGGCCCGAGCGGGGCCCGCCTGCTCCCACACACACACAGAGAGAGAGGCCCAAGCGGGGCCCGCCTGCTCCCACACACACACACACAGAGAGGGGCCCGAGTGGGGCCTGCCTGCTCCCCCCCAACAGAGAGAGGGGGGCCCGAGCGGGGCCCGACTGCTCCCACACACACACAGAGAGAGGGGCCCGAGTGGGGCCTGCCTGCTCCCCTCCCCCCACAGAGAGAGAGGGACCTGAGCGGGGCCCGCCTGCTCCCACACACACACAGAGAGAGAGGGGCCCGAGCGGGGCCCGCCTGCTCCCACACACACACAGAGAGAGGGGCCCGAGTGGGGCCTGCCTGCTCCCCCCCGTGCACCTGCCCGTGCTGTCTGCAGCTCTACCTGGGGTGGGTGTGGGGGGTCTCGACAGCCCCAGCTGAGGCTGTGCACAGCAGCCCATGTCCAGTGCCCCCCGCTTTGCCCAGCCTCCCAGCCAGGCCTGGTGCGAGGCCCTGCACCTCGCTGGCTGGCAGCCAGCTGCCTTGCAGAGCTCCCAGGGACCCAGGGGTGCGCACCTAGGGGGCTGGGCCCCCAGCTCAGTGCCAGCCCTGCCTGGTGCAGGGAGAGCCGGGAAGGCGCGTGAGCGGGTGCCTGTGCCAGCGGAAAGGCCGTGAATAAGAGTGAGGTAAGTGCAAGGAGGGCGTAACCGCTCCCTGCCCGGCAGCCTCCCACCCTCGAACCGGGGGAGCTGGGACTGGAGGCCCGTCCTCACCCTGGTCCCCTCCCCGACGGGAATGTGGGGGGCTACAGGCTCCCTCAGGGACCCTCTCCCCAGCTTCCTCCCCCCAGCTGCCTGCAGTGCTGGGGACCATCTCCCTTGTCTCTGCCTTCCCTGTGTGCCCATCACCCCAGTGTCCAGCCCTGCGGGAGAGCGGCTGCCAGGATCCCGAGCTGGACTCTGGCTCTGCATTCCTGCGGCCCCAGCCCCGCCCCGTGCAGCAGCACCATCTTTGGGCTCGGCACAGCCCAGGCTCATCAATCTCCCCGTGTGTTTAATTTTAAAGGCGCTGGGCCCTTGTTTTCCAGCTCCTCCCCGCGTGGGGGGGAAGGGAGCAGGCGGGCCCCGCTCGGGCCCCTCTCTCTGCGGGGGGAGGGGAGCAGGTGGGCCCCGCTCAGACCCCTCTCTCTCTGCGGGGGGAGGGGAGCAGGTGGGCCCCGCTCAGGCCCTTCTCTCTCTGCGGGGGGAGGGGAGCAGGCGGGCCCCGCTCGGTCCCCTCTCTCTCTGTGGGGAGGGGAGCAGGTGGGCCCCACTCGGGCCCCTCTCTCTCTCTGGGGGAAGGGGAGCAGGTGGGCCTCACTCAGGCCCTTCTCTCTCTGTGGGGAGGGGAGCAGGCGGGCCCCGCTCGGGCCCCTCTCTCTCTGCGGGGAGGGGAGCAGGCGGGCCCCGCTCGGGCCCCCCTCTCTGTGTTGGCGGGGAGCTGGTGGGCCCCACTCAGGCCCTTCTCTCTCTGCGGGGAGGGGAGCAGGCGGGTCCCGCTCGGGCCCCTCTCTCTCTC
>NW_020689200.1:0-2960 GCF_002925995.2 Terrapene triunguis | reverse complement strand
CATATATGTGTATGTGACGGTGTGGAAGAAAGCATGATTCCATTTGTTGGAGAACTGGATAGGCAGGTGGTGGACCAGAGTGGGCAGTTTCGAAAAAGAGTGGGGAGAAGGAAACACTGTTGATGGTGCCATTAAAACTGTTGTTGTCTTGAAGTCATTCACTCATTGCTTTCCCTGGGAAGCTGCTGAGCCACTACAGAAAGAGAGCGAGACGGAGTGCCCTCAGATCCCACCGATGCCAGTGGAAGTTGATGGTGTTCACAATGTTTCCAGAGACACTGAGCATCTGGCAGAATTGAGCTGTAGTGCATTTTTCAGTCTTAAATTCTTCAGTGTTTCTCCCTACTTAATTGTGATAGCGTGGCCGTTTTACATCTGACTACTCATATCAGAGCTAACATATCTGTGTTCTAATGTCCTCTACTGAAATAGGATGGCCTGCTCATGTACACTTAGCCGTGGTCTACAGTACAGACTTACATTACTATAACTGCATCACTCAGATGTAGAAAAATCCACAACCCTGAGCATCAGTTATACTGACCTAACTCCTGGTATAGACAGCATGAAGTGCGGGGCTTCTCCCGTTGACATAGCTACCATCTCTCGGGCAGGCGGAGTACCTACGCTGACAGAAGAATCTTTCTTGTTAACGTAGATAGTGTCTTCATTAAGCACTACAGCAGCACTGTAACTGTAGACAAGTCCTTAATTTCACCCCAACTCTTAATCTACAAGCAACTTCATTAATTTTTCATTATTAGTTTTTGTTGACTTGCACTGGGGACTAATCAAGGCAGAAAACTCCATCTACTTGAACTGAAGAAGAACTCTGTTTAGCTCTCCTTTAGTGATCAAAAAGCCACCAAAAAGGTGGTGATCTAAATATTTCAAGAGCCTTTTTTATAAACAGACAATTCATTTCTCTGTTAAACACAGAATAAAGCAGCATAATCCCACACAAAGGAATTCATTTATCTGTATAGGGCCTATGTCACGCAGTTGTGCAAATCTGGAACCATCCACTAGAGGGTAGTGTGCATGAGCGCACACACCCCTACGCAGCCTCCAGTTCATTAAAGCATATGACAATTGCTTTTAATGTTCTACACTATAGCACTATTAGTTTACATTTATACCCTGATCCAGTCTGTCATGCTTTTACCATCTCTCCTCCTTCAAATTGTCAAAATGCATTCGTCCCACGGGCCTTCAAAACCTAATTCCTCTTGGTGCTCTGTGTGTGTGTGTGTGTGTGTGTGTGTGTGTGTGTGTGTGTGTGTGTGCGCCTGACCGTATGGCAGAGAGTAGAAAAGAAGTAACTAAATTTAAAAAAAGAAGCACAAGTCTGAAGATGTGTCCAGATGCATGTCACCTCACTGCAGTCCTTGTTTTCCTTCCTTCATTATCCATCCAAGCATTAATCCACATTTCTCTAGTAAGTCCTCTCAGTTTAGGGTATCAGCTCTGTGGGGCCAGGACTTTGATAATCTATTTGCTTGTAAGGTGCATTCACGTGTATGGTTAGATAGAAATATCTGCTCCAGGAGAGTGTAACTTTTATATTCCATCTCATCTAACAAACTGGTATCACAGACTAAATATGAAACTGTTCTTTAGAACTCAACTTTGTGGTTCTATGAGCAGGCATCTCCTGGACTAACAAGCTCTTCACAGGTCAAATGCTAATTAAAGAGTTCAAATCTTTTCCCTGTTTCTGCTCTGCTAATGTCAAAATGTGTTGTAACATTGCTAGTCTAGTTTTGTGTGCTCTGGAATATGTAGCTGTCCTGTGCAACTACGTGGTCTTATTGTTTGTTTGGCAGAAACAGGTGGGATCTTATTGTTTGCAAAACTTGTGAGAGCAACAGTTCTGTTGCTTTTTCTCTCTCGTTGCAGAAACCAGTAAGGTGTTTTTGCCTCTGGTTTCATCATGAGAAGCAGGATTAGGAGGTAACTGTGGTTTCTTGTATTCAAAAGGCTGTTGCTGAGAATACAAAGTAGGTTTTTGTACAGAATGTGAATGCTTTTGTAATACTGTGTGATCCCAAGTGGTACAGTAATAGGTAGCCACATCACTCTTGCTTATTTTCTTTACCATCAGGACACAGACCGACTCGGAGAGCTGCTTCTCTGCCTCAAACTTTCCCATCTCAGAATCCTGATCAAAGTCTGGTTTTCCTGATGAAAAATAGAGAATCCGTTCCAGAGCTGCAGCAGGTCTTTGTCCATACCAGTGTATATAAACACTACTCAGAGTTATGCCAGAAATGTGACAGTCAATTTGTGCCGTTCTATCTTCTACTTTGGTGATGGATAGTTGAGATTGTACCAGTACTTGGGCCTCTCCATCTACAGAGAAAAGAATCAAATATGAGTTAATTTGAAATTGAATGAACATGGAGGATCTCCAATTATTGCTCAGTAATGTGCCTGTGTGTAGAAAAACCTGCAATAGTAACAGTCTCCTAAGTTATGATGAACCTGCTACTGAGAAACAAAGGGATATGAATTTTTATCTCAGAAAAAGGGAGGGGTCACTTGAGCAGAGGAAGTGACTTGTACACAGATCTGAGGGTGAGAAATGTCCAGTGATGATGAGCTATTTCAAAGCAATATAGATTTGCGTTTTCCCTCTATAAAAGTTCATAGGCTGGACTTTAAGATAGGAACATCTAGTAAGCTGCCCCGTTTTCCCTCATGCTATCCTACAAACCCTTCTCTGACTGCTCCCTTGTTTAGAACTTTTTTAAAAGAGTATGAGATTTTTAAAACAATAGTTACAGGTACTGAGGTTCTCTGGACACCGTTGTTTTTGTTTTGTTTTTTTCAACATAAACATCGGCAGATTTGATCAAGGAATAATGCTCTCAGCATGAAAAAGGCAACTAATAGAACTTTTTTTTTTTTTTCAAGCCGTGATGAAAATAGATGACTAAGGGTCTGATGCCAAGTCCTTT
>NW_020689199.1:0-5299 GCF_002925995.2 Terrapene triunguis | reverse complement strand
GGTGGCAGCGGACCAAAGCTAAGCTGGTAGATAAGCTTAGAAGTTTTTATGCAGGCCCCTACATTTGTACCCTAAGGTTCAAAGTGGGGATCAGCCTTGACATGTTGGCAGCGGTGGAGATCGTTTAAACCCAAAAGCCAGTAAGAGATTTTTTTTTTCCTTCTAGCTGCTTGGAGAGCAGAGCTGAAGGTAGATGCATATCTTATCTCTCCTTGCCTGAAGGCAGAGGTGTTAAGTTTTTTTTAACGAGGTCCTTTGTTAAGAGAAGGGTTCAAAGGGAGCAAACTTTGACTGACTGGTAAAGATAATTTACAAGTTGAATTGTTTTTTTTTTTCTTTTTACATCCTCGGGAGTAGCTTGTTAGAAAGTCTCTGTTAACTCAGCAGCAGCCAGAGCTAAGTACATCCCAGTTTCAGTCAACTGCAGAGGGGTGTGACCCAGCACAAGAAAACCAGGAAAATGACTACCAGAGAAGAAAAAGCCAAACAGGAGGCCCATGAAAGAGAAGAAAAAGCCAAACAGGAGGCCCACAAGAGAGAGATGGAACTGGAAGCAGCAAGGACTAGGCAGGATGCAGCAGACCATCCTAACAACTCCTCTCCAGGTACCACTTCCCATCCCAGGAAATTCCCCACCTACAAGGCAGGCGATGATACTGAGGCCTTCTTAGAAAATTTTGAAAGGGCCTGCCTTGGATACAGCATCCCTCTAACCCAGTACATGGTAGAGCTGAGACCGCAGCTCAGTGGACCCTTAGCAGAGGTGGCGGTTGAAATGCCTAAGGAACACATGAACAGTTATGAACTTTTTAAAAACAAGGCCAGAATCAGAATGGGGCTAACACCTGAGCATGCCCGTCGGCGGTTCAGAGCCCTAAGGTGGAAACCTGATGTGTCATTTACCCGACATGCCTACCACATTGGAAAAAATTGGGATGCCTGGATATTAGGAGCAAATGTTAAATCTACGGAAGAGTTGCCCTTCCTATTGCAAATGGAGCAGTTTTTAGAGGGTGTTCCTGAGGAAATAGAAAGGTACATCCTAGATGGGAAGCCCAAAACTGTAACCGAGGCGGGGGAGATTGGAGCCAAATGGGTGGAGGTGACAGAAAAGAAAAAAGCTAGTAGCAGTTGGAGCGAATATCAGAAGGGGCAAGCCGAAACAAAACCTTACCACCGGGGACAACCCAAGGCCCCACCCACATCCCAAGGGAAACCCCAGACGCCTTCTCACCCCACCCCACCAGTCTCCACCAACCAACATCGCCCCGGTGATACCTTAGCAGGGCGATGTTTTAAATGTAATGAACTGGGGCATATAAAGGCTCACTGCCCCAAGAACCCCAACCGATTACAGTTCATTACACCCCAGTCACACCAAAGATCCCCAAACCCAGATGCCTCTCTCATACCCTCGGAGCGAAGGGAAACCTTGAGAGTGGGCGGAAAGAAGGTTATCGCTTGGAGGGATACTGGGGCACAAGTGTCAACTATCCACCAATCCCTAGTGGACCCCAAACTCATCAACCCGGAGGCTACAGTGACAATTCAACCCTTCGTGTCACAGTCTGTAACCTTGCCTACAGCCCAGTTGCATGTCCAGTACAAAGGCTGGGCAGGAATGTGGACTTTTGCAGTCTATGACAATTATCCCATCCCCATGCTGCTGGGGGAAGACTTGGCCAACCATGTGAAGCTAGCCAAGAGGGTGGGAATAGTCACCCGCAGCCAGGCTAAGCAAGCTTTCACCCCCATCCCTGTTCCTGAGCCGTCCACCAGGGCCCCGTCTGTGTTACCGGAGACCCAAACACAGGTGGTGGAACCGGATCCCCTGCCAACGACTGCAACAGCCGTAGTGGATCCAATCCCAGAGACCCAGCCAAAGCCAGTCCCGGAACCGGAACTGACAACGCAACCAGCACCAGAACCATTGCCAGCACTGAGTCCAGCGCTTGCAAACCCGTCTACAACTCCAATGCCAGAGGGCACCAGCGAGCCTGAACTGGCGGAAGTAGCAGATAACCCTACCCAAGAGGCTCAGCCAGAGCCTGAAATACCACATAGTGCACCAGCGGACAGCGGTTCACAGTCAATGGAAACAGTCCCAGCACCTGCATCGCTTCCAGAGGGACCAAGCCCCAGTCCACAGTCCAAGGAGGAACTGATGTCTCCAGCATCAAGGGAACAGTTCCAGGCCGAGCAGGAAGCAGATGACAGCCTTCAGAAAGCTTGGGCGGCGGCGCGGAGCACCCCACCGCCTCTCAGCTCTTCTAACCGATCCCGGTTTGTTGTAGAAAAAGAACTTTTATACAAGGAGACTCTTTCTGGTGGGCACCAGGAAGACTGGCATCCTCAAAGACAGTTGGTAGTTCCCACTAAGTATCGAGTAAAGCTCTTGAGCTTAGCCCATGATCATCCCAGTGCCCATTCTGGGGTGAACAGAACCAAAGACCGGTTGGGGAAGTCCTTCCACTGGGAGGGAATGGGCAAGGACGTTGCTAATTATGTCCGGTCTTGTGAGGTGTGCCAACGAGTGGGAAAGCCCCAAGACCAGGTTAAAGCCCCTCTCCAGCCACTACCCATAATTGAGGTCCCATTTCAGCGAGTAGCTGTGGATATTCTGGGTCCTTTCCCAAGGAAGACACCCAGAGGAAAGCAGTACGTACTGACTTTCATGGATTTTGCTACCCGATGGCCGGAAGCTGTACCCTTAAGCAACACCAAGGCTAAAAGTGTGTGCCAGGCATTAGCAGACATTTTTGCCAGGGTAGGGTGGCCCTCCGACATCCTTACAGATTCGGGAACTAATTTCCTGGCAGGGAAAATGAAAAACCTGTGGGAAGCTCATGGGGTGAATCACTTGGTTGCCACCCCTCATCACCATCAAACCAATGGTCTGGTGGAGAGGTTTAACGGAACTTTGGGGGCCATGATACGTAAATTCGTAAATGAACACTCCAATGATTGGGACCTAGTGTTGCAGCAGTTGCTTTTTGCCTACAGGGCTGTTCCACATCCCAGTTTAGGGTTTTCACCATTTGAACTTGTGTATGGCCGCGAGGTTAAGGGGCCATTACAGTTGGTGAAGCAGCAATGGGAGGGGTTTACGCCTTCTCCAGGAACTAACATTCTAGACTTTGTAAGCAACCTACAAAACACCCTCCGACACTCTTTAGCCCTTGCTAAAGAAAACCTAAAGGATGCTCAGGAAGAGCAAAAGGCCTGGTATGATAAACATTCCAGAGAACGGTCCTTCAAAGTAGGAGACCAAGTCATGGTCTTAAAGGCGCTCCAGGCCCATAAAATGGAAGCGTCGTGGGAAGGACCATTCACGGTCCAGGAGCGCCTAGGAGCTGTTAACTATCTCATAGCCTCCCCCACCTCCAACATAAAGCCTAAGGTATACCATGTTAATTCTCTTAAGCCCTTTTATTCCAGAGAATTAAACGTTTGCCAGTTTACAGCCCAGGAAACAGATGACGCGGAGTGGCCTGCAGGTGTCTACTACGAAGGAAAAAGGAATGGTGGCGTGGAAGAGGTGAACCTCTCCACGACCCTGGGACGTCTGCAGCGACAGCAGATCAAGGAGCTGTGCACAAGCTTTGCACCGATTTTCTCAGCCACTCCAGAACGGACCGAACGGGCATACCACTCCATTGACACAGGTAATGCTCACCCAATTAGAACCCCACCCTACCGGGAGTCACCTCATGCCCAAGCTGCTATACAAAGGGAGATCCAGGACATGCTACAGATGGGTATAATCCGCCCCTCTACCAGTGCATGGGCATCTCCAGTGGTTCTAGTTCCCAAACCAGATGGGGAAATACGCTTTTGCGTGGACTACCGTAAGCTAAATGCTGTAACTCGTCCTGACAACTATCCAATGCCACGCACAGATGAGCTATTGGAAAAATTGGGACATGCCCAATTCATCTCTACTTTAGACTTAACCAAAGGGTACTGGCAAGTACCACTAGATGAACCCGCTAAGGAAAGGTCAGCCTTCGTCACCCAGGCAGGGGTGTACGAATTCAATGTACTCCCTTTCGGGTTGCGAAATGCACCCGCCACCTTCCAAAGACTTGTAGATGGTCTCCTAGCGGGATTGGGAGAATCTGCAGTTGCCTACCTCGATGATGTGGCCATTTTTTCTGATTCATGGACAGAACACCTGGAGCACCTGGAAAAAGTCTTCGAGCGCATCCGACAGGCAGGACTAACTGTTAAGGCTAAAAAGTGTCAAATAGGCCAAAACAGAGTGACGTACCTGGGGCACCAGGTGGGTCAAGGAACTATAAATCCCCTACAGGCCAAAGTGGATGCTATCCAAAAGTGGCCGGTTCCAAAGTCCAAGAAACAGGTCCAATCCTTCTTAGGCTTGGCCGGATATTATAGGCGATTTGTACCACACTACAGCCAAATCGCCGCCCCGCTGACAGACTTAACCAAAAAGAAACAGCCAAATGCAGTTCAGTGGACTGATAAGTGTCAAAAGGCCTTTAACCAGCTTAAGGCAACACTCATGTCTGACCCTGTGCTAAGGGCCCCAGACTTTGACAAACCGTTCCTAGTAACCACAGATGCTTCCGAGAGAGGCGTGGGAGCAGTTTTAATGCAGGAAGGACCGGATCAAGAATTCCATCCTGTCGTGTTTCTCAGCAAGAAACTGTCTGAGAGGGAAAGCCACTGGTCAATCAGCGAAAAGGAATGCTACGCCATTGTGTACGCGCTGGAAAAGCTACGCCCATATGTTTGGGGACGGCGTTTCCAACTACAAACAGACCATGCTGCGCTACAGTGGCTTCATACCGCCAAGGGAAATAACAAAAAACTTCTTCGATGGAGTTTAGCTCTCCAAGATTTTGATTTTGAAATACAACACATTTCGGGAGCTTCTAACAAAGTGGCTGATGCACTCTCCCGGGAAAGTTTCCCAGAGTTAACTGGTTAACAATTGTTCTTGGAATGAAACATATTGTTAGTTTTTATATAATCAGTAGTATGTCTAAAGGTACATGTGTCTTATTAACTCTGTTTTCTCCTAGAACTCCAGGAAGAAATCACAGCCAGTGTGGAACCGAACGTCCAACACTATCTGTGATTTGGGGGGCGTGTCATAACTATAAAGGGAAGGGTAACAGCTCTCTGTGTACAGAGACTCCAAATCCTTTTACCTGTAAAGGGTTAAGAAGCTCGGGTAACCTGGCTGACACCTGACCCCAAGGACCAATAAGGAGACAAGATACTTTCAAATCTTGGGGGGGGGAAAGGCTTTTGTGTGTGCTCTTTGTTTTAA
>NW_020689198.1:0-2670 GCF_002925995.2 Terrapene triunguis | reverse complement strand
CCGCAAGGATTTTTAAAATTAATACTTGCCACTCCAGGCTTGTATTAAACCCCCAAGGTTACAGCTTTTTTCTGACCTTGGCTTGGTAAACGCTGCCATCACAGAAGTGAAAAACTGCCTCTTGCAAATCCTGAAAAAAACTCACTTGGGAAGTTTTCGCTGAGGCCCCGTGGCTTTTCCACCCCTCCCTCGGGGAAGCTGAGAAAGAAAACAAACAAAAGGGAAACCCAGCTGTTGCAACCAGCTAATTAAAAAACACATGCACAGACCTTTTAAGACACAAAACCAATCAGGTTCTTAAAATAGGTAAATTTTATTAAAAACAAAAAGGAAGAAAATACATCTGGAACTTAGGCTTTTGCTAAATTTTAAAAGAGCAATTCCAAAAATTAAGTACCCAAAATAGCTTTCTTGGGAGTGCAGCTTAAAGGTTACAAGCAAACAAAAACATCTGTTGTTAGCACAGAGGAGTCCACAAGCCTTACAGAAAATAAAAGAAATAAACCTAATCGCATCTATCTAAACATTCCCTGTCCCAATGAATCCTTGTAAGTATGGACGATGAATTTTCATACCAGGTCCACACTTTACACAGCATTCCAGCTGCCCCCATCTCTTCAGCCCAGAGAGAACAACAGAGAGACCAAGGGAAAGCTTTTTCCCCATTTTAAAAAGTTCTAGTCTTCCCATTGGCTCTTTTGGTCAGGTGCCCACTCCCTTTTCTTTACCTGGGGGATTTTTTAACCTTTTACAGGTAAAGCAAGCAGCCACCAAGAGGGACTTTATAGCTAACTGGTTGACTGGGTGTCCATAAGAGGGAGCTCCCCCCCCCTTTCATTTATCACACCTTTAGCCTCAGACACTAGGTGGATACAGCAAACAGGTGACAAGGTAACGGTGAGTTGTTATGGATCAGTGTATTAAGCAACAGTCACAGCACTCCAGCTGCCTAGCTATGGCCCAGTGTTTCGTAGGCCAAACTACTTATGTGACCTCAAGGAAATTGTGTAATCTCTCTGTGCCTCAGTTTCTCTCCCTGTAAAGTGAGGCTGTTGATGGTTACCTACCATTTGCAAAGTGTTTTGAGGTATACGGGGGTGGGGGAAGAGCTGTGTAAGTTCTAAGTATTCTTTATATTGTGTCATTGCCGTTACTGTGTCTCATCAGATGGATTCAGGAAATCCATAGGTTTTGCTCTGGGCTTGAGGATTTGGCCTACGATGATTTGTTATTTTGTTTTATTTCTACCGTTAAGCACCGTTGGAGCCGAGGCAGCTGATTATTTTCCAGTGATATCTGTAATGAAGCCTCCTGGGCACACAGGTTTTACCAAACAGCTACATTGAATGACAGTATTATCCAATACTGGAGATACATTGGTACAAAATGTGTTTCATGGCTTTTAAATGTAGTATAACACGGACTGAGCTCTGTCTCTGAGATTTAGAGTTGTTGCAGGACAGGAAAGATTTGTGTAATAGGGTTGCTTGCTTTGTGGGCTGGGGAGCCTGGGGCTAAGCTAAGCTGATTACAGAATGAGTCCCACCAGAGGGGAATCAGACAAATTCCCTATAAGAGCAGAAGATGGCTGCAGTAATGGGAACATGAGCCAGGCTTAAGTGGTGATAAAACCCAGCTGGGGAAGGGGCTGGAGAGGGAGCGAGACAGAAAACTTAGAGCGTAAGGAAAGCTCTTCCAGTCCTCCCTGCCTGGACAGACCCTGACTCAGCAGAGAAGAGACAGACATGAGAACTTAAAGAGGCTGGGTAGGAAGTGTCCCAGGGAAAATGCATTATGGGTAAAGGAGCAGACCTAGCTGTTCAGTACAGGGCCCTGTGCCAGAACCCAGAGTAGAGGGTGGGACTGGGTTCCCCTACTGGCCCAAGGAGGGGGACATATAAGTCCTCTGCATGGGTTATTAAACCCAGCAAGGGAGGTTGAGAAAGAGCCCCAGAAAAGGGGAAGGATTTTGTTTGTGTTAAAGACATTTAGGGATTTCTAGTTTGGGCTGTTGTGACCCTGGAAGGGTTGGACGTAAGATGGTGACCTGGCCAGAGGGCTGAATCGCTGACAGAGAAACTGCCACGGCGCCGGAGTGACCACTGGCAAGGGGGCTAACCCAGAAAGAAAGCTGCTATGCTACACCTGGCCACCAGGGGGCACCTAGCAGTGAGTGAACTTGTTTACAGTTTGAATAACTGACCAGTCCATTGTTTGGTGTATATAGAGCTTCAGACACAATATTATGCTTGGGCTGCATTGTCCTGCCGTGACTTGTGTCTTTGCTTGGTGAAGATTTATATTAGTAATACCGAAACGCTGCCTCTCTTGTCAGGAGGATATGACGATCAGCAACCGCCATTCCAAATGCATCTGTTGCTTGGGAGAGTCCCATATCTCCCAAAAGGATGATTTTTTTTTTTTTTTTTGTCTGGCTCTAGAATCTAGAGCATGGAAGAATCGAGAGACCAAATTGAAACTGATGGAGTGCTCAGGTCAGGAGACCTCTCCTCACATACATCTGTCTCTGGGCAGACCCATGCTCCTTTATCTGGGGCTAAGGTCTCTCCTAGGAAAGGGAAGACCTTGGAGGACTCGGGGAAGTCTATGAAGATGACTCAGTCTCCCCTCTCAAGGAGCCAGCTCCCAAGAAGCCCTGATCTCCCTCTA
>NW_020689197.1:0-1558 GCF_002925995.2 Terrapene triunguis | reverse complement strand
ACTGACTGCCCTGACCGAGGACGGGCTACTGGGGACCCAGCTAGGAGAACAGACTGGAAAATGGATCTAAGAGTGAAGGAAAAATTGCCCCCACCCCTCTCATTGGGCTCACCTCCAAGATGCAGTGGAGCCTGTCGGTGTCTGGGGACTCTGCCAGCAGGTTCCCCAGCATGGCATCCACAAGGTGTGGCAAGACCCTATGCAGATCCTGCAAAGCAAGGCAGAGCCATGGGTCAGAGTTAGGGAAAGTGGGGCTACACCTGCCACAGGATGGGAAGAGGGGTCCCTGGGAAGCACTGGTGAGACCCCCCAAAACATATCTTGGCCTCTCGCATTCACATCCCACTGCTGGCAATTAGCCAGGATTCATGGCAGGATGACAGCTGGCTCGTCTATCCATGACTTTAGCATGATCTACCTGGACTTGGGTGGTGTCCTTCTGCATGCCCAGGATGAAGACGGCATGCAGGGCAGCTCGAAGGAGATGGGTCTCTAGCTCTGGCTCAAGGACAGGTGTCATGGTGCTGGGAAGAGAGAGGAGCCGGTATTAGACTGTGCAGTGTGGGGGTGGGACTGGCACCAACACAGCCGCGAAGCTGCAGGGAACTAGGCAGAGGCTGGCGAAAATGGAAACTGAGGCACCAATGATAAGGCCAAGGTTTCCCAGACAGACAGTGGCAGGGCAGGAATAGCGCCTGTTCCCTGGACCCTGCTGCCCCCCCTGTATCTGATCCTGGGAGTGAGCCTCTCCCCAAAGCCATTGCAATGTTACTGGAGTGAAAAGAACAGCCCAGCCAGGAGAGAGTGAACCTTCCCACCACCTCTGCCACAGGTGTCACCCTTGGGAGGTGAGCTGGGAGTGGGAGGGGCAGTGACTCCCAGCCCTGGCCCTGAGCAGCACCGGGGTTAGGGGAACCGGGCGGGAGGGTCTCGGTACCTGAGGTTGCCCACAGCAATCAGGGAGTTAGCGAGGACGCTGCTGGGTGGAGAGTTATCAGGCAGCGCCTCAATGAGCTCCTGCGAGACCTAAAGGAGACAAAGTAGCATGTGACATTCTGTCCTCACTGACACTTGCCAGTGAGGAGATTACACAGGCAGCCCCCACACAGCCAGCAGGATCCCCCCTAGCTGCCTCCCGCTCCTCCGATTCCTGCCCACTAGTGACCAATCTCAGAATTTCTCCTGTCTCTTCTCCCCAATCTTCAGCCCCAGCAATCCCTGCCCTCAGCTACCCCTCCAGCACCAGCCATCCCCCATCCATTGGCCCGGGGAGACCCCTGCCCCTCCCATGTCTCTGTCCTCCCTCCAGCTGCTGGGCACCGCGTCTCACTCACCACAATCCTCTCCACCACAGCCACTTTGCAGCAGTGCGGCTCCAATGTGTCCTGCCCTCTCTGCTGTGCAGGGAGACACTCAGGTGGATGGCGTGCAGGAACATGAGCTGCTAGGCCTCATCCTGCACCCACCAGGAGTGGGGTTAGGGGAGAGAGAGTCAATTAGCCAGGGACCTCCCTGCCCCACCCACACCAGCTGCAGGACTCAGGCCTGAATGGGGGAT
>NW_020689196.1:0-3217 GCF_002925995.2 Terrapene triunguis | reverse complement strand
CTTCCCGGCCAGCCCACGTTGATGTCGGTGAAACGTCCCTTGTGATCCACCAGGGCTTGCAGCAGCATTGAAAAGTACCCCTTGCGGTTTATGTAGTCGGTGGCTTGGTGCGCCGGTGCCAAGATAGGGATATGGGTTCCGTCTATCGCCCCACCACAGTTTGGGAATCCCATTGCAGCAAAGCCATCCACTATGGTCTGCACGTTTCCCAGAGTCACTACCCTTGATATCACCAGGTCTCTCATTGCCCTGGCAACTTGGATCACAGCAGCCCCCACAGTAGATTTGCCCACTCCAAATTGATTCCCGACTGACCGGTAGCTGTCTGGCGTTGCAAGCTTCCACAGGGCTATCGCCACTCGCTTCTCCACTGTGAGGGCTGCTCTCATCCTGGTATTCTGGCGCTTCAGGGCAGGGGAAAGCAAGTCACAAAGTTCCATGAAAGTGCCCTTACGCATGCGAAAGTTTCGCAGCCACTGGGCATCGTCCCAGACCTGCAACACGATGCGGTCCCACCACTCTGTGCTTGTTTCCCGGGCCCAGAATCGGCGGTCCACGGCATGAACTTGCCCCAGTAACACCAGGATTTCCACATTGCTGGGGCCTGTGCCTTGTGAGAGGTCCATGTCAATTTCCTCATCACTATCGTCGCCGCGCTGCAATCGCCTCCTCCTCAGCTGGTCCTGGTTTGGCTTTGGCATGTCCAGGAGGCTCTGCATGTTTTCCAGGACAATGCGCGTGGTGTTCATAGTGCTCATAATTGCCGCGGTGATCTGAGCGGGCTCCATAATCCCAGTGCTGGCTATGGCGTCTGGTCTGAAAAAAGGCGCGAAAGTAGTATCTGATGGACCAGGGGAAGAAGGGAGGGAGGGAGAGAGGGAGGGAGGGAGGGGCGAGTGACGACATGGCATACAGGTACAGGGAATTAAAATCAAGAAAGGTGGCTTTGCATCAGGGAGAAACACAAACAACTGTCACACAGAATGCCCCCCCCCCCAAAGATTGAACTCAAAAGCCTGGGTTTAGCAGGAGGGGGGGGGGGAAGCAAATGAATACAGAATAAATCTATTTTTTACATCTTAAGACGACGGTGCAGCATGACTGATAGCCCTTGGCATTTTCTGGGTGCTTGGCAGCAAATACTGGGCGCTTGGCAGTTAGCCTTCAGGTCTATTGCACGATCTGATACCCAGTATGACAACGATGGATACCAGTCGTAATATACTATCTACTGCCCAAAAGGCAAGGGGTTGCTGCTGTGTAGCAATGTTGCCCCATCCTGCGCATACTACATCTGATAACCATCATCATCAAGGCAAGGGGGCTGGTGCAATGCAGCCCCACGGCTGCCAGCCCCATGTCTGCCAGCACCCAGATAGCCCTCGGCCTCTTCTGGGTGCTTAGCAGACAATATTGGGCACTTGGCAGAAAATAGCATACTACGACTGATAACCATCATTGTCTGCCCGGGTGCCCATGATCGACAGCCACTGCAGTACGATGACGACGGTTACCAGTCGTAATATACCATCTTCTACCAAAAGGCAAGGGGCTGGTGCAATGCAGCCCTACGGCTGCCAGCCCCACGGCTGCCTGCACCCAGATCGCCAATGAAGGCTACCAGTCATGCTGCACCGTCTACCGCCAAAAGGCAGTAAGCTGCTGCTGCTGTTTAGCAATGCAGTCCCACGTTTGCCGGCACCCGGAAGAGATATGGTGACGGTGAGCTGAGCTGAGCGGGCTCAATGCTTGGCGTGGTATGTTGTCTGCACAGGTAACCCAGGTAAAAAGGCGCGAATCTATTGTCTGCCGTTGCTGTGACGGCGGGGGAGGGGCCTGACGCAATGTACCCAGAACCCCTCGCGGCACTGCTTTGCATCATCCGGGCATTGCGATCTCAACCCATAATTCCAATGGGCGCCGGAGGCTCCGGGAACTGTGGGATAGGTACCATAGTGCAATGCGCCGGAAGTCGACGCTAGCCTCGGTACTGTGGACGCGGTCCGCCGACTTCATGCACTTAGAGCATTTTAGGTGGGGACACACACAATCGGCTGCATACAACCGGTTTCTATAAAACCGGCTTCTATAAATCCGACCTAATTCTGTAGTGTAGACATAGCCTGTGAGTAGCCATGTCAGGCAGAAGACAGTGTCTAGGAACTGGGAAATCCTGTTTTTATTTCCTGAATAAATTCTCCAATCTCCTTACAAATGAGTGAAGCTGCAATGCCAGTCTCTGTATATAATTTCCAGCCAGTAATGAGCAGAATCGAGTGTAAATGGAAATGATTTGTAAACACATTTCTATGTAAAGTTCACATTTTATGATTTGAAAGGAGCACCATGAAACTGTTCATTTAAAATCCTTTTGGTGTTAACGAAAGTCGTCCTGTGTTCTGTTGCGCAAAGGAAGCGGAAAGCGTGCTTCCAGATCCAATGTGGTCAGAGAGATTTTCAGACCAAGTGTCAATGAAATCAGTGTGTGTCTTACTGTAGCGTGATCAAACTCAAATGCAGCAGTATTATCCTACACTGATGCAGCAAGTGGAATAGCAGTGCCAATCACTAGTCGTGCTTCAATCTCTTATCTGCATGAACACAATAAAGGCATAAATGATCAAGCAAAGAGATTGCCTTTACAGCTCACATTTAAATTAAATGTGTGTGGTGATAAGGCAAAGAAACACTTACAAAAGTTCGTATCCCGATGCTCTCTTTAAGAAAGAGAATCTAAAACACACATAATGGAAAGGCTCTTGTGGTATGTGGGAACTAAACAAAAACTAACCGCATGAGTTAATAAGTGCTCAGACTTCAGGCATTAGAAGAGTAAGATTGTATGTGAGCTAAGCTAACAGTGTTTGGAGCTAGTGACTGTGGGAAAGCTATTAGGAGCAAAGAGGAAGCATCCAGTTCCCAGCGGACAAATTAACTACCTGGGAAAAATAAACCCAACCCTTCTGGCTCTACTTGGTGGTGTGAGAGGGCTAAGCAGGGTACTGTGTCTACTTCAGCATATCTGGAGTTGCAGCACCACAATACCCAGAATAGATGGGGGCATGAGTTTTATGCAGAACCGTGGGGAAGTATCGTGCATCTTATGACAGGAAGAAGAGCTTCATAATTCCACTTAAAATCCTCTGATTTTGAGCCTCAAGGGATTTGAGATAATAGCTTCCCTGGCCCTGCAGACCATAGGGGCAGTTGAATCTCA
>NW_020689195.1:0-1700 GCF_002925995.2 Terrapene triunguis | reverse complement strand
TGGAACTGGGGATAATAATATCAGGACTGGACAACCACTTACAACATGTCAATTATACAAGGGAGCAGATCCCCAGCACGTGTAAATGGGCCGAACTCCAGTGAAGTCAATCGAGTAGTGCCAGTTTACACCAGAAAAGAAATTGGCCAGTTTGGAAAAAGGTTTCCTACATGGCACGTAATGAAGCATTCAAGTGGGAATCCAGGACATAATTCAATGCACTGGAGGGTGTCAGTTGACTGCATACATGGGAAATTTCCCAGCCCAGGGACAATAAAAAAACATTGTGGTTAAATTCATGAAGTTTTCAATGCAAAAAAATTCTTTGGGAAAACCAAAATCAGCAACATCCCCCCCCCCCCCAAATATTCAGATCTTAATTTTTAATCTAAACAATATTTTTTTTAAAAACTTCTGCTTTGATTGAAAATCTATTTGTTAATTGAAAACTTATTTTGATGAAAACATTTCAATCAGCTTTAGTCAACCAAGAATATTTTTGTTCAAAATGAAGATTTTCATGCGAAAAAAATTGCTTCCAATTTTTTCTGAGTTATTAACAAAGAGAGTGAAAATCAAAAAAAGGAAAGAGATTTGGTATTTGATTAACTGCCCCTCTTTTTTTCCCTTTCCCCCCCTGTTATTAGTGGAAAAGTAAAGGTGGGAACTTTTTAGGGTTTTTGAAAAACATGCTATCTTTTGGGAAGGGGGGAGGAATTTCGCCAAAGAAACATCATTATACAAAAACCTCTACCTCTCACTTTTGCTGGCATAGCATTTTCAACCAGCTCTAATTCTTACCCTGAGCAGTAAGGACACCACCAAAGTCTGGAAGTTAATCCCAGCACTGAGAAAGAAGGGCAGTGGGAATGCTGCCGATCACAGAGCTGTCTGGAGACATGTCTACACTACAAACGTCCCTTGGCATAGCGGTGTGGGTAAAGAGTGTGAAGATGTTTGGTCCCTAGCTGACACTGCTTTTGCTAGCAAAAGCCCCTAGTGTAGACACAGTTATAGTAGCAAAACTGTCCTTTTCCCTGTATAGATTATTTAACTCAGAATGCACTAGTATAACAAACACCCACAAAAGCGCACTGGTACACTGGGATAGCTACACTGACAAGGCACTCCTGGTGTGGACATGGCGTGAACTCTGAATCAGTTGTCAGTTGGAATAGCCTGGACGGATGTGCAAGGATTGGGGCAAAAGACGAAGCAATGGGAGTCTAAATCCCAAAGGGTGTGTCAGAATCAATCCAAATGTTCTTTGCAGTGTCAATTCTTCTAGTCTACTAGTAGCCATTTTGTGGGGATTCCGTGGGGCCTGTTCTTTATACCCATGTTAAGAACCACTGCCTAGTAGGATCATACACACTGGGAGCTGTGATTGGCAGCAAATGCTGTCATTCTGCACATCTGGAGCAGGGATAATAGTATCACCATGGACAGTCATATACATGGCCTCAACTACAGGAGGGAGCAGATTCCCAGCAGATGTAAATCGTCCTTGCACCACTGGTATCAATAGAGTAATGCCGGTTAACACCAGCATAGCATCTGACCCATTTAAAAGGGGTTTCCTCACATGGCAGATAATGAAGCGTGCAAGTGGGGATGTAGGAGAGATTTCAGTGGGAGGGAGGGCTGAAATCTCCTGGATGGCTGGGAAATGGCCCACCCCAGGAGCTTCCTGTCTCAGC
>NW_020689194.1:4034-10253 GCF_002925995.2 Terrapene triunguis | reverse complement strand
AGTCATAAATTATTGCAAACATTTCTACCTTGCAACAGGTGTATTAAGAGGAGCATCATGTTGAAGACATGAAAGGTAATTGTTCCACTCTCCTCGGCACCAGTGAGGACTGAGATGGAGAATTGTATCCAGTTTTGGGCACGACATTTTAAGAAGGCTGTAGTCTAGTTTAACAAGCTGTGGCCAGGAAGAATCAGGGAATGGTAGAATTTTAATTTCCAGCCCCAATTACCTGGTCAGCAGCAAATTACTGCTGCCAGGGAGCAAGGGGTGGCAGAGAAGAGGGAACTGTGCCTTCCTGAGTCAGAAATCCTTCCCTTGGCTGGTCCTTGGACAATGTAACGGAGAACCACCACTACTCTGATGAAGCACAGGAGCAGGTAGCTTGTGGCCATGGAGCCTTGAATAACACCAATGGGGGCCAAGCCATCATTGACAACACTTGGCTCACCTGTATAGTTACCTTCCCTTGGAGCCATTTCATCTAATAGAACTGTAGTATGCAAATTATCAGAAGAAAAAGAGTGAGGATTCATTGAATTACCTCAGATGTCGCCAAGGCCCAACTTTAGAATGACCTGACCTACTGACTCGGCCATGTGTATAATTTATTCTTAATCTAATGATTAGACACAACTTTTCTTAACAATGTAGCTTCAGTAAACCTAATATCTTCAAATGAAGCCTACACACTTATTTGAAATGAGGATTAACGCTGTGGAAAGTGTGAAAAGTATGTTTATTCCAGTTTTAAGATCACTCGGGAGAAAGAAAGGTGATGGCAAAAGCTAAATTTCAAGCAGAACACATTCTTAATTATTTTATTCTCATGAACTAATTAAGGTATTTACTTGCAAAGTCATCCAGACTCCAAGAATAAATAATCCAAGATCAGGGAGGTTACACAGTATTCTTCAGACCTTAGAGTGGGAGCAGGAGGTGCAGTGTATTTTTAAGGCTTTGGCTTGGTGTTCTAATTTTCCTCCAAAAAGTGTCAGACGGCCAGAGGCAGGCAGCACTCAGAGTCTGCACTTGCTTTCAGGGAGTCCTGATTCTGATATGCATGAGTTCAACGTGCACACAAAGATGAGTATGGACTACTTGTGTGAGTCAGATTTTTTATATATATTTAATGGACCAATCATGGACATATGATCTTGCAAACTAAGGACAGTTTTTCTCAAGGCTTCCCTCACCTCCTTGTTTCTCAGGCTGTATACCAGGGGGTTGACCAATGGGGTGAGGACTCCATAAAAGATAGAGAACACTTTGTTCAGGTCCCTCAGTGCATCAGAGTCTGATAACAAATATACAATGACTAGAGTTCCATAGAAAATTGACACCACAATGAGGTGAGAGGAGCAGGTGGAAAAGGCCTTTTTTCTCCCGGTGATGGAAGGAATTCTCAGGATGGTGGAGATGATACTACCATAGGATGCTAGGGTCAACAGAAATGGAGGCAATATAAATATGGAGGAATTTATGAAAGCAGTAACTTCCACGGTGTGGGTGTCACTGCAGGACAGTTTCATTATTGGGCTAAAATCACAAAAGAAATGGTCAATTTCATTGGGCCCACAGAATGTTAATTGTGACATCATAGATATTAACAAGGCAACAGACATAAATCCACCTATCCATGACCCGGCCACCAGCTTTATACAGAAACTGCCATTCATGAGTGCTGAATAATGCAGAGGTTTGCATATCGCTAAATACCGATCATAAGACATCACAGATAAGAGAGAACATTCAGCGGCTGCCAGAGAACCAAAGAAATATAATTGTGTGAGGCAGGCATGAACGGAAATGGTTCTGTCCCCAGTCAAGAGACTTATCAGCATCCTGGGCATGATAGCCGAGGTGTAACTGGTCTCTAAGCAGGACAAGTTCCCCAGGAAGAAGTACATGGGGGTGTGAAGGTGCTGATCAGCCACAACTAGTGCAATGATGAGGATGTTCCCGGCCAGAGTCACAATGTAGATCACTAGAAACAGCAGGAAGAGAAGAATGTGCAGTTGAGGGAATGTCCCCAATCCCAGGAGGATGAATTCTGTGATGGTCGTTTTATTTCCATGGCATTTGTTTGTTGTGGGTTTCATCTAGGGGAAATACAACAAATTTTGCAATTTACAGCGAGACTTCCATTTCAAAGTGGTCAGCATTTCAATTCTGGCTTCTCCCTGCTGGTTCCGTCCCAACGGTTAAGTAACGACACCAGTTGGTGGTGGTATTTTGGGAAAAAATTTTCTAAGGCCCTAAGTGGAATCACCTTGGAAATGTTCCTATTGTCTGGTATCTCTATGGTTGAACACATCTCAGCTGCAGAACTCCTGACCATACTTGTATATTACTTTAGCCACAATGTCTGAGATTATCAGTGGAGACTAAGAGAATTAAATGCCACTTTCCTGGGCTCCTGTGAAAACCCAAGCCAAAGGCCATTGCTGGGCTCATACCTAATTTAGCCATACTTACACTGCAGAGTCCAGCAGATTCCAGTGGAGTGGATACAAGAATTCAATTCCAGGGACTTGGGTTTTATTCCTGGCTCATCCACCCCCAGACCTTGAGGTTGTCCTTTCCTCTCTCTGTGCCTCTGTTACCTCCTCTGTGAAATCGTTGATGACAATACCACTTACTGTTCTCTTAATGTGATTTGAGGTTTATGAAACAAGAGCTCTCAGCATATGCTCTGTTGCTCTTGTATAATATGGAGATGCTACTTAAGACACTTCACAAAGTTCTTTAATATCTGTTAATGAGTGCTATGTATTTTCTAAATGCTATAATGCTGCTATGTGACCATGCATTAAACTTTCAATACACAATAGGAAGATAACTTAACCATGCCTCACAGTCACAGCACACGTTTATATTTTCATCTCAATTTCTGCAGTGACAAAGCCATCAAGGGCGATTAACACTGAATGGCTTACCCCTTGTGAAGCAGTGGGAGTGTGCTGAGAGAGACAGAGCTAGGAACAGTGATCAGTCACTACCTAGATCAGGGGGCTCAGCAGCACATGGGATTCAGAAGCTGGAGCCAATGACAACAGTTCGGTGTCAGTTCAGAGAGGGGAACAGGACCAAGATGTCACAGTTGCATCTAGGTTTCCGCTGTGACTAAAATTTTAAATAGTCCCGTAGACAAACCCATAGGGATATTCAATCATCCAAAGAAGAGAACTCACCCCTTGCAGGATCTGCTGATTTCTAGAGCCACCTATGAGATGCAAGGATTCTGATGACCATCAGAGATTTACTACTAAAAGCGCTGTTGTCATGGGTTATTTGACCGTCACCATTTTTGTAACCTCATTGCTACTGCCAGAAAGCACAGATAGGGTTGAAATTTGGCAATATGATGGAATGAGGTCACATATGTGGAAATATGTTCTTCATCTGTTCAACATAACTACAGATATAATCTGACACACAATTAATGCCCAAACCCATACATGTCCTCACCCCTCCCTCCACCTCCCCCACCCCCCAACACACACTCACTCATTCACGTGTGTATGCCCTAGTCCACAAGAATCTAGTAATTTTCCAGTGGGTGCAGGAGAATGACTCACATACAGTGGAAACATGAAATGCAAGAAATGGGGCCACTCAGAAGGAAATTAACCCAGTTTGGAATTTTGATTAAATTAGAATGAAGGGGCTGAGGTTTTTGAAATGCTGAAAGTGTTTCAATGGGACTTATTCACCTAATTGCCATAAAGGGAGATTGTCAATGGCAAAAATAGGGCAGACAGGTTGAAATTCCAAACATTGGACATGACTGTCTTGGTTGAACTTAAAATCTATATAGTAAGATTCCAGGATAGTGACTCTGTGTGTCACTCTAAAGCATACTAAGCCTGAAAAAACAAAGGGATCCTCTAAAAGGTGGAAGCATAGACCAATAGCTAAGGATGAGTACAAAAGAATGCCACAAGTACATAGGGACAAAATCAGAAAGGCTAAGGCACAAAATGAGTTACACCTAGCAAGGGACATAAGTAAGAAAAGGAACTGTAAGTACATTAGGCGCAAGAGAAAGATGAAGAAAAGTGGGGGTCCTGTAGCTGTCAGGAAAGGAGAGCCAATAATGGATGATATCGAGAAGGCTGACAAATCAACACAACCACGTACACAATAAAACAACTAATCACACACAATAACCCCAAGCACACATAGCCCTTCACTACAGTGCACACCCGCACAAATTAACACAAATGTCCCAGTATAACACAAAGAACACAAATCAACACAACCACCCACACAACTCAACCAGAACACACAATAACCCCAAACATCACTCTGAAAACTAAAATTTCTGTTGAATCTATATGAAATGATGGAAACAGTTACAAGCATGGTTGATAGCGCTTTCTGTTTAGATTATTGCTTGGTTCCATTATCACTGAGATTAACGGTCTGGTATTGTCCAGTTTTTAAGTTCTCAGCCATTTTGTGGCTTTTTAACACACGAGTTTACAAATTACACTGGTGTGAGAGCACAGGCTTTCAGCTAGTAGAAAAGAAGTGACCAGATTGCCTCCAGGGATAGAAGCTTGGCACAGTGACCTGGGTGACATGACAGCTAAAGGGCAGGTAACATTTAGAAGAACAATCTCAGACATACTTGAAAAGATTAGCTTTAACATTTAAAAGCTGTTCATTCGTCCTTAGTGGATGGAAATCAAGATGTTGCTTTCCTTTGCCCTCCTTACTCTGCTTCTTCCCTTCTTTACCCTCATATACAATTCATTTACCTTTCTGTTCTTCTTCTTTTTTTTAATTCTCCCATTACTTTTGTTTCTGTGTGTGAGGGAAATCAATAAAATATAAATAAATCAATAAATAAAAATAAATATGCACACTTAAAAGTGAATTACAGTAACTGAGTTAACATGAAAAATAAAATGAAGATTTAAGCTTTTTGAGGAGTTAATTGGGAAACAATTCCCCTCTCACTTACCCTAATATAAATCAGGAATAACTCCACTGAATTCAATAGAGCTGCATTGCTATAAAACTGGGGTAAATGAGAGGAGAATAACGCCAAAAGAGAGGTGTTGTCTTCTTCAATTTTTAATGTCTCTATATAGATTCATGCCCAATGCACCTGCACAGACACAGATTATCATTTTCACAGCACTATTCCCCATGTGCTGCATTGCAATCACCTCCATATATATTTTGGTGACCATGTGGGAATTGTTCCCAAAGAGCATCTGCTGTGATGTTGCCCAGCAACCTGAGCCATCCTTAGTAGTAACTGACAAAGAGGTCAGCCTTCCATAACAACACAAGTTTTTCTTCTCCATATGATACAGGGATGGGTTTTAGAACAGAGAGCTTCAATCCATGGAGACTGGAAGAGCTGAGGAGAGGTCGATTGGTCATCAGACAAATCAGCAGAGAGGTGCAATAGGATCATCATTCTGTAGCCATTGCCAGCCTAGGGCACCAGGGTTATTGGCGACCCTCCATCACCCTCATTTCATGCTAGAAAGCAGATTCAGTTTTGCTGTATCTCCAGTATCTTTGATGGAGTTGGACCATCATTACCTCTTTCCTATTACTTCTTTCCTTTAACATTTCAGGATCTCCCTCAGTTTTTCCACATTTTTCCCATGTGTTTGTGGTCAGAATTTATTGGTGACTCATGGAGGTATATTTTAGACAGTAGCTTTCCCTTATTTATTCTAAAAGATCTTGTATGTTATGAAGGCTGCTGTTAAACAAACGAACAAAAAAATATCACCAGGATGTAACGTTGAGGGAAAATAATAAGAATAATAATTGGAGCACTCATGAAAAAGTATGCATGTTTTAAATTTAGTAATGAGAAGTCAATGGGTAAGTCTTTCCAGAATCCTACACATGATGATATGCAATTTGGAAAGATTAGATAGATAGTTAGATTTAAAGGGTCTGGATTTTCAAAAAGTGCTGAGCACCTGCCTTTTGGAAATCAGGCACCTTTAAGGTTTTTGAAGTTGGGATCACAAATTCACTAGTCCCTTTTGAAAATCTTAGCCCAGCCTGGTTTCTAGAAACATAGACCAGATTCACTGATATGCTCTGACTACTCCACACCACTGATGGAAATTGAGGGTATGTCTACACTACAAACACCAGAGTAACACACCTGTATCACTGCAGCTGCACAACAGTAGTGTAGATACTTGCTACAGTGATGGAAGGGTTTTCTCTGTCGCT
>NW_020689194.1:0-3934 GCF_002925995.2 Terrapene triunguis | reverse complement strand
GTAGTGTAGATACTTGCTACAGTGATGGAAGGGTTTTCTCTGTCGCTGTCGAAAGTCCCCCCCCTCGAAAGGCAGTAGCTAGGATGACGGAAGAATTCTATACCGGGTGTCTATACTGGGGCTTAGGTCGGCTGAGCCATGTCTTTCAAGAGGGTGCACATACCACCCGGAGAGCCATAGTGAGTTAGACCTAATGGTCAGATTGCAGGAAGGTCTCAAAACATTTTCTTGCATTTGAATGTCCCCGGACTTTGGATCTGGATTTTGCACCTTGGAACCATTGCTACTGAAAACTGAAGTGAGGAGATAGTCATTGAAACATCCAGATATCTCTTCTTCTTCCAATGTTCTGTGAACAATAATGACCTTCACTCCAATCACTTACAGACTTAAAACCTGAACACAGAATTAAGAAGTTAGAACTGATCAAATTTGTTTTAATGTCTTCATAAATATGTAAACAAATAAAAACCAAGAGTTCAGATTGCTTTGATTCTTTGGGAACTGTGTTATGTCTTTCTTCTGATTATTTAGAAATCAGCACCATATTTGTGAATACATTCATGAGTGTCATGGCAGTGCAGACATCTGGAAAAATTGAACCAAGAGTAACTAATAGAATAGCATCTCCCTGAGTCTGCAGAGAGCCCGAACCAATCTCCCTGAGAGGGGAAGCTTCCCCGAGTCTGACCAATGCAACAACATCTACCTGAGTCTGGAGCGGGCCTGAAACAATCACTCTAAGATGGATACATTTTATTGTTGATAAAATCCTATTTTCTGAAAATCCTTTTATCAGGATATTTTTCAAAAATTCTAATTTAGGCATCTTTGAAAATCCATCCCCTTTTGTTCCAATTTACTGTGAACTATTAGGAAGCCGTGAGACATACCCAGGAGATTTCTGATGCATTATAGGTTTTATTTATTGAATGTTCAATGGACATCACAAAAGAAGGTTGCACCGTCTTATTACAAACATACCAGGGCCAGTGATACAGAAATTAATGAGCACAAGAAGCAAAAGAAGAGGACTTTATTACAAATAATAGGTCAGATTGTGATCTCAGTAGGAAGACAAAGGAACAGCTTCCCAGATGGCTTAAATCAGTGGCTTCTTTGGAGTCAGTTGGCCAGATCGCCACCTGGTAAAAATCAGTGACACTCCACTGGAGGTCAATGGATGAGCTAGATAGAAAAAACAAAATGTATATAGCTCGAGTCCCAACTACACTAATGCAGTTGTGCCACTGTAGCGCTTCTGATGAAGACACTAAGCTGACGAGAGAGAGCTTTCCCAACGGTTTAGTAACTCCACTGCTGCAAAAGGCTCTCCCGCCAACATAGCACTGTCTACATGTGGGGATTAAGGTTGCTATAACTACGTCGCGCAGGGGTGTGGATTTTTCACACCCCTGAGCGATGTAGTTATACTGAAGTAAGGGTGTTGTATCGACCTGGCCTGAGACAGCATGAAAATTACTCTATACCCTGGTGGTTAGAGCAATTACCTAGGAAGGGAGTGGCCCAGAATCCCATTCCTTTGACCTTTTGTTATTCAGCCACAGTGGAACAGCTTCAGTAGGAGCAACTGAGGGTACACCATGTCAGAATATCCCATAGCCCAGTGGTTCTGGCACTCAGCTGAAAAGTGGCAGATCCCTGTTCAAATCCCTTTTCCCCCACAGACGGGGGGAACTTGAAGGTGGGGGGGTCTCCTGCATTCCAGGGGAGTGCTCTAAGATTTGGGCTAGACGTCACTATGGAATTCATCTTCCTCCCACCCCAGCTTCTTGCAAGAAACATTAGGCTCCTAACTCAAAGAGAAGGTTCACAGCTGAGCATTCCAAGCAAAAGTAGGCACTGAACTCCCTGCAAGGGGCTGGGCATAGCACACAGCCCTATCCTTGGCATCTCCTATGGGCTAACTCGGTCAGCTCCTAGCATGTGCTAGCTTTTATGGATCCCATTCTTAGTTGTCTATCCCTCCCATTCATTGCATAGGGGCCTGGGCACCTAATTCAGGCTTTGTGATCCCAGTGATTTTCTAGGCACCTAAAAGTTAGGTGTGGTGACTCATCTAAAACTCAACACGCAGAAGGAAAGAGGGTTGTAAAGTGTTATTGTCACACACAGCACAAGAAAACATATTTGGAAATTAACAAGCAAGAAAAAAACTCACCATGATAAATAACAGGCCAGATTCTAACCTCAGTGTAAATGTGGAGTAACATCATCAGCTTCAGTAAAGTTACTCCACATTTACCAGGGGGTGTAAATGCGATTGTAACATGGCTTAGAGCTGGCCACAAAAATCTTTTCTTACTTCCTTTCCCTTTGTAAACAGAAAAATCTTGCAGACACGTTTGTTTTCCAGGCAGCTGTAATATTATGATTCTGTACAGTGTAAATTTCTGTGTTAGAATTTGTAAGCTACATATACATATATGTTGGTTAGTCAATGCTCACATGGCACCACTCTATGTATCTATCTAGGGTAGGATTCCCAAAGTATTTAAGACATATAGGAGATAGGTGCTCAGGTCACTTTCGACGGAATATGCTCTTCGTACTCCCTTAACACATTTTAAACATCCCACCTCTTAGGGAGGGAGGACACAGAATGGCATAAGGGGGATTATAAGGGAAAATAGGAACGGACAGGGGTTGCGACTAGAGGGAACAGGGGATAGATTAGTAGATTGCACTGTCACCAGGCAAAGGCAGGTTTATGTGATTGGGGACTCCTTACTGAGGAGGTTAGACAGGCCTGTGACCAGGGCGGACCCAGAGAACAGAAGGGTATGCTGTCTGCTGGGCGCTAAGATACGGGATGTGGACCTGCGGTTGAAAAGGATCCTAAAAGGAGCAGGTAACAACCCCTTGATCATCCTTCACGTAGGAACGAATGACACTGCTAGGTTTTCGCTAGAGAGAATCAAGGGAGATTATGCCAGGCTGGGGAGGACGCTTAAGGAAATTGAGTCTCAGATCATCTTCAGTGGGATTCTGCCTGTTCCTAGAGAAGGGCAGCAAAGGACTGACAGGATTGTGATGATAAATAGTTGTCTAAGGGAATGGTGCTATAAGGAGGGCTTTGGGATGTATGGCCACTGGGAGGCTTTCGGGGATAGACAACTGTTCTCCCGGGATGGACTTCACCTAAGTAGGGAAGGAAATAGACTTCTGGGAGGGAGGCTGGCTCATCTCATCAAAAGAGCTTTAAACTAGGAATTTGGGGGAGACGGTTGGGAGATGTCCAGTTAATCTCCACACCAGATTACAACATTGAGAAGGAGGGCGATGAGATAAGAACGGATATAGCTGGGGGGAAGAGACTGGACATAAGGAGGATGGGGGGAATGGATACTAGACTAATAGGTCATACTGGCAGTACGGTGTCTGTACCAAATTGGATAACTAATGTGAGAGACGCTAAACAGCATAAATTAAGATGTTTATACACCAATGCGAGAAGCCTAGGTAACAAAATGGACGAATTGGAGCTCCTGGTCCGAGAAATGAAACCAGATATCATAGGAATAACCGAAACTTGGTGGAACAGTAGTCATGACTGGAGTACAGGTATGGAGGGGTATGTGCTGTTTAGGAACGACCGAAACAAAGGTAGAGGTGGGGGAGTAGCATTGTATGTCAATAATGAGGTAAACTGTAAAGAAATAATAAGTGATGGAATGGATAAGACGGAGTCTGTCTGGGCAATACTCACATTGGGTAAAAAAACTACTAGAGCCTCCCCTGGGATAGTGCTTGGGGTGTGCTATAGACCGCCGGGATCTACCCTGGATATGGACAGAGAACTATTTAATGTTTTTAGGGAAGTAAATACTAATAGGAACTGTGTAATCATGGGAGACTTTAACTTTCCGGATATAGATTGAGGAACAAATGCTAGTAACAATAATAGGGCTCA
>NW_020689193.1:4596-8341 GCF_002925995.2 Terrapene triunguis | reverse complement strand
TTTTTTTTAATTTAGAATGTGAAAAATGTTACACACTGAGCCATTCGGCTCTTTTAGCCAATTTTCGTTTTTTAGACGGCAAAAAAGGGGTCACGGTTTCTCGATCCATCCCGGTGTCAGCAGTCGAGGCCTTGAGGCTTTCCAAAAGATTTCTGTTGGCCGCATTGCCCATGACGGAAGATGGTACGTTCAGTTCCGCCATGGCATTCATAAACACATCCCATCCTTTAGGTACATGTCTGCTAGGAACAGAGCGAGTCTGGGTGACGGCCCTGACTAAGTCGAGCATGTTAGAACCATTAACCACAGAGCCTTTGTACACAAAAGACCCTTTATCGTTCCATGAAGAGAGATTTTTATCCTGGCCCAGCTTATTTAGCAATACTATTGCATTTTTCTTATAACGCTTATTGATGTTATCCAACACCTCCTGAGCAACAGAGTCTGAGTTCTTTGGTGTTTCTGGGGGTTTGGCAGCCACACTTTGTTCCTGTTCCGGTAGAAACAGACTTATTTTCCCTTTATCCGCATCGCTCTGCTTCACGTACATTAGGTACCTTTGAAGCACGGCGCTGTAAAGTTTAGCCTTTTCATATTCAGCCAAGTCAGTTCTTTGAAGAACAGACTTCATTTCAGCATCCAGTAAGCGAGTTGCGGTTGTTCTGATATTTTCCTCTGCCGGAGGGGGAGCCCTTAATTGCTCCAACTGGTGGCTGGGCACCAGGAACATTTTTTCTGCATACTCCATTATCGATTAGTTAAAAGCCCCGTTATCAGAGGGATAGCAAAACTTAACAGAGGTCCGATAAACCCCCCAGACTGCTTTACCAGATGCTTTTTTCTTTTAAGTGAAACCCTTTTATTACACAAAGTTTTTATAAGCGTGCGTTTCTTTTTCAGCACACGCACTTGATTCTGTGTTAAAGGGACGTTTCCTTTTAAGGTATTGAGCGCTATTTCTGAGATGGCCGCTACTAGATCGTCAGAGGCCGAACACAGTATAGCCCTCCTTTGCTGTGGGGACGATTTGCTAAGTAATTTTAAAAGGCCCAGGTTTCTCTTTACGCAGCTAGACATGTTTTTCGGTCAGCAGCCCCGGCTGTTAAAAAGGGGCCTGCCGATAAGTCATCTCTTTTTATACCCGGCTGTTGTTCTTTTCAAAGTATAAACCGCCGGCCAGTCTGGAGGGAAAAGACCAGTTCTTAGTCTATAAGCTTCTGGTGTGGAAGCATTTAAATCCACCACCAGGTAGCCATAAGGTCTTTTGGTAGCATCCTCAAAAGCTTCTAGAAAGAATTGAGCTTTGCCGGGGTACATTTGCCGAGCAAGCGTAGCAATTTGTAATTTATCCCTGGGGTTTTTGAACAGAACCATGTACTTTGTGTTTAGGTTAATCGTGCGACTCTTTTTTCCCTGACAAAATACGTTTTGAACTATATACATAATGCTCAGGTTTCTGTGATGCACATACTTGGTAAAGGCTTTCTCGATTTCATCGCTTTCACAAGCCGAGTTCATCAGATCGTCTATGATAATCATATTTACTTTATTAGTAGGAAACAAACTGTCATCGTCAAAAGCCTCAGGCAGGCCCTCCACAAAATTGATAAAGGGATATTTACAAAGCAGTTCTTTATACAGAGGTTGCCAACAACTGTAACACCACACGATATTCTCAGGCATAACAGACAGTGTGTGTTTGGCATTATCCAACACGTTTTTTATAAAGTAACTTTTCCCGCAGTTGCTAGGCCCCGCGAGAATTGCAGAAAAGGGGTGTTTCCACCTCGTATCCATTTTTTTTTTTCAAAAGCCGTAGGGCAAGGTTTTAAAACCTTCTCCTAGGACCCTCTTGTTGTAAACCACTTTTTGTGTCTTTTTAAGGGTTTTTGTCTCTATTTGCCACTGGTTTTTGTTTCTTACGATAGAGGGCTGCTGCACCTCTATCTTTTTTGATGTGTTTTCTTGCAGACCCGTGCAATAGTCCAAGACTAGATCTTTCAAACTGTCGAAGTTGATCTTTTCGCAGTTTGCTACGTTTAGGGTAATACCTTTGACTTTCATACAGGCCTTTCCACCCGACAGCTTATACCCATAGGTTTTCGGGCCTGCCGACACAAACTCGGTGATGTGTTGATCTGGCGGGATCTCGCTCGTGAGGTCCCCTAAATAATCCCCCAGAGGGGGATTCCAGTCACCCTCCCTTTTCACAAAGATCACCGAGTCAGTGTCGTGGTACAGGCACCGCTCTTGCAAACCGTCTAGGAGACTGTATAATTCTAAGCGGGCATAAGCGGTGGTGAAACAGGCAATGAAAACGTTGGTATTGCCAGAGACAGAGTACCGTTCTTTTGCGTGCTTCCACGACACGCACGCTGTTTCATCATCGATAAACTCGCAGGATGAAACCTCATAATTGGGGGAGAACAGGTACTGCAAGAGTTCGTCAGGGTCTCTCACGATGCTGGTGTTGGGTAGGTTGGATCTTTGGCCGAATTTACCCCACAGAGAATTTAAAAACAGTTTAGCGATTTGGCGTTTAGCAGGGTTTGATCTGATCTCGTGTTGGCGTAAATGCACGCCTTCTTTCTGGTAGAAATCGCTAACGTACTTATTTTGTTTTTCCTCGTCTGTGCACCAACTGGGATACCCTGAAGCCTCTTGTTTCTGGCGGAGGTGTAATTTTATGTACTCTGAAAAGAGTTTATCAGATTTTTCATTAAAATGCCAGATTTCGTAGATCTTAGCCACCGCGTACCCCTTCGCTATGGCTGCGTTCAATTCCACCGTGCACCAAGTCCCCAGGATGGCCCTCTCCTCGTCAGTATGGGTGCATGTCTCCCGCTGCTCGGTTTCCGCACAGGTTCGGCATAGCAGGAACATGAGCTTGCCACCCACTCTGACAGGTAACAATGGGAAAAAGAGGCCTCGTGGGGGGTACACTTTAACTTTTGCAATTCCAAAATAATTTGCAAGGGGCCCAAATTTGTCATAGACTATATCGGGGTGTCCGATAGGGTATTCTTTGGTTTTGTTTACGAAAGGGTACAGGCTGGTAAAGTCATAATAGTGGATTTCTTCCCCGGGGTTAGGCTTGTAATATAGGCGGATAGCGTTTGTCCTCCCCCCAAAAAGAGCATCCCTAGGCACGAGAGGCTGGGGTAACTGGGCTCGGTTTAAAAAGTCTGCAAGCTCCCTGTCTGTTTCTTTCATCACCTCCCACTCGTGCTCCCAAAGAGTCCTCACTACAAAACCAAGGCGTTTCAGATAGTCAGTCTTGAGCTGCGTCTTGTAATAAAGAAACCCAAAAGATGTCCCCGTCATAGGATTTTGTGCTTTTTCACAATAACAGGTGACACAGCCATGGAAAAAACACCCGTTAAACTCAAAGGCTGTGCGTACCCCATCAACATTGGCATAACCGTCTAAAAAGTAGGGGCCTATCTGTAGTTCCCCACCCTGTAAAGCGTGCCGTATTTGTATATTTTCTTTGTGAGAGATATACATCAGCCACTGAATAGATGGGGTCGAATATCTCTTTTTCTGCCTGTGATAGTTGTCTGGAGGGAGAAGAGCTACCGTGTTAGGCTCCAAAAACATAAACCTGTACATAGCCATGCAGACAGAGGCCAGTGTTATGTACCGGAATGGATCTATACACAGTTTTATCTCGGTGAATTTACCAGGTTCTTTCTCTATGCTGGTGTGTGTGTGGGGTCAGAACAAACCATGTGGCTTTTAAATG
>NW_020689193.1:0-4586 GCF_002925995.2 Terrapene triunguis | reverse complement strand
GTGGGGTCAGAACAAACCATGTGGCTTTTAAATGCCTGTGGGTTTTTTTTGAAAAGTGTATGGCTGCAAACTTGGTTTGGTGTGTTTTATAAAGCTGCTGCTGTTGTGTGTGTGTGGGGTCAGAACAAACCATGTGGCGAACGATCTTTCATGTGTTTACCAGCTGTCTGTACCAAATTCATGTATTCTCTTACGCAGCGTCCTGCCTCGAAGTCCGGTTGCAGAGGCTTGGTCGGTATCTGTTCACCATCCACATACAAGGCCACAAAATTAATATCGTAATGTTTAAAATGAAAGGGGTTTTTAGCGTAACTTCCGCTAAAGGCATCGTTATCCACAAACCCTAGGACAAGCATTTTGGGTAACTGTCCCAAGAACAGGTTCTCCTGGTTACTGACCCTGCTGCCCGCGGGGATGCTAAACACTTTCATTCCCACACGGTCCACAGGGTATTTAGCATTAGCGGTAAGCAGGGCCTCCGCGTGCCCCAGACGGACTCCCGGGGCCACCCGTACTTTCTTCACAAAAAGGGACGCTGATACAATGCGCAGTTTAAAGCCTTCAGCCGCACTGCCCATTAAACAGAAAGCGTCTTTACTGCGCGTCAGTTTAATTTTCACATCCACTCCGTTTAACAAAAGTTTTTCTTGAAAAAACAGGTCGCTATGTAAATGGCCCAGCAGCTCTACCGTTCTGCTCCCGGCCGTCAGCTTTGCACGCCTCACAAACCCTAGATTCCCTCCATCCAACTCTGTTTCTTCATGTTGTCCAGCAGTGTCTTTGTAAAACAGGCCGGCGGAAAATTGCGTGGCGAGGGTGTCGTCGCTGTAATTGAGCACTGATTCTATAAAGGCCCTGTAAGGGTAGCAGTTGTTGCTTTGGCTTATGAGGCGGTCTCCCAGCGTAACATCCAACTGACTGAAAATAGAGGCCACGGGGTAATTCACCAGACCCACTTCGGCGTCCGCGGCGAGTTCAGTTCCGTCTCCTTTTACAATCTTGCAACACAGGTACAGCAGCGTGTTGTTTAAATCCATATAATCTATGCCATTCCCTGCTATAAAAAAGTCAATGGGGGCAGACTCCGTAATGGCCGATAGAGGCGGCACCTCGATGTAAATGCTTTTCTCGATGCTGGTCTGCGTAGGGGCTATTTGAAACAAGTCTAGTTCGGATTTGGTGCACTCTTCAGACCCGCAGTGAACAAAAGCCATGTTGATTAAAATATGTCTCTTTTACCAGGCAGAGCGCGTCTCCTCTTTCGCCCAGGCTTCCTCTTGGACTTTCGCTTATGGCCGGCCCTGCGTGTCAAAGCCCTTCTTTTAAGGGGTTTCGGAGGACCTGTGCGTCGCGGGTATGACGTATTTCTCTTTCTCTTCCTCCTTTTAATGTACATCAGCCCCGATCCTTCCTGTGAAGCTGTATTCCCCACCTTCTCCAGAACAGCACGGGAGACATGACCTACCACATCTTTAGCTATGTTTTGAGCGGCGGTTTTTACGTGGGGTTTAATAATCTCTAGCCCCCTCCTCAAAAGCGGTACGGCTTTTCGAAAGAGGCTACGAAATATTCCACCCACACCCGCTCCGTACATCACGGGGGCCCCATGATATCCAGGAAGGGCATATCCAGCCTGGGCTTTGTAATAGTTCCTGTAGATGGTGGGGTCGCCATAATTTTTTGGGATCGCCATAATAGGGTTTTGCTTTTTTAGAAACCTCGCTCTCTCCGCGGCCGCAGATGCAGCTTGACGATCACCTTGCCGAAGCGAAATGAGACATCTCTGTTCTGATCTGTCTTTATTTCAATGGTGATGGTGTCGATGTGGTGTTTACTGACAGGGACGTAATGAGGTTTGTCGTAGGTGATGGTAACAAACTCATTGTTCCTTCCTCGGACAGGGACGCAGCGTAACAGGGGAACAGAAAAGTCCCCCACAAACTGGTGTTCTACGATATCCGTGTATACATACAAGGAGTTAAAACCTCCTGTGATGTCTGCCGAGAAGGGGAATTTTTGGACGTTGCGTTTGTGGCCCAAACCCAGAATGTTAGCTAGCTCCCCGCCAGTAGAAAACACGTACATAAAATCGCTAGATTTAAGTCTCACTTTTCTACCCACAGGGTCGTAGTTCATGACCACCTCAGGAGGTCCGGGATGCCGAGCCACGTTGCTGTTCATATGCTCCAGTAATTCGGGTATGGTCGAGTAATAACCTCGTCGTAGGATGAAATTCCACGTTGTAGCTCCAAAGGTGATTTCGAAAGGGGTGTCTTCGTTGATAGTATTCCAGCTGTGCGGGTATTGTATTTCCACTAACCCCACCTCCCAGGCACCCAGGAGATCCAAGGGCTTAATTAGCCGTATTGTAAAGTTCGAGATGGTGTTTTGGGGAAAAACTGCAGAGCTGGCATTGCTGGGCAAAGTAATGTAAAACCCGCCGTCACTCATTTTTCTCTCTCTCTCTGTCCTTGCAGAAGGAATCTGTTTTTGTTTGTTTGTTTGTTTGTTCGTGTCTAGATGTCACAGAGTTGAGAAGCTTCCACCCAGCTGTTAAACTTATCAGGCCACCCCAACCACTTCACCAGTAGCTGCTTTTTTCTCCCTTTTCCTTTCTCTGCTAGAACTTTTTCAATCCTGTAAATCCTGTCTCGTTTGGGGTTTACTTTTTGTAATTCTTCAGGGTAAAAAGATCCAGTAACTGCCTCACCCTCGTAATCTTTTAAGCGGTATACAGGTCTCTGGCCCCTGGTTAAGGCTTCATCCACTATGAATATCTCATCGGTAAACGTCTGTTCATAACCTTTTTCAAAAGCGCCTTTGGTTTTAGATAGTCTCACGTGGTCACCTTTTCTAAAAGGGGCAACAACCGGTTTTATTTTAAAATCATCTCCGTAAACCGTTTTCCATACCTTCAGAGAATTTGAAGGGCTAACATCAATGGGTCTTGTACGTATAGTTCTGTGAACGCTCTGGTTGTAACTCTTTATAAAGTCAGGTAAGACGTCAATGTAGCGAAAGGTGTTATGGGCTGTAAAATATCTCCACATCCTAGTTTTTAAAGTTCTGTTAAATCGCTCCACAACCCCTGCTTTGACTTCATTATTGGTAACAAAATGGTGAACTCCATGCCGCTTTAACAATCCACTTAAAGGTTTGTTTAAAAATTCTTTCCCCCGATCGGTTTGTAATTTTTCAGGCACGCGACCTTCACTGAAAATAGCTTTAAAGGCCTTGGATACCTCACCACTCGTCTTGTCTTTTAGGCCTAAGGCCCAGGCATATTTGGATAGAATGTCTATCACTGTTAAGATGTACTTAAAACCGCTGTTGTGTTTGGAGAACCGGTGCATATCCACCAAATCTGCCTGCCACTGCGCATCCACCTCTGAAACAATGGTCTTGTTTCTTTTAAAAAGTATTCGAGCCGGTTTGTGTAAAGTGTAAGCATCCTGGTCTGAAAGCCATGCTGTTACCTGTCTTCTGTTTAAAGTTTTACTATGCTTTCTGGCCGCTTGAAAAAGAGGGTTGACCCCGCCAAAGCTCCCAACTTCCCCGGGGGCGTAATATATTTTCTTTAACAACGCCGTCTGTGTAGACATGACTGTTACTGGTACCGTCTTTTACTACCGCGAGTATGAAAGGGGACACATTCATATTGACACATTTAAATAAGTTTTATTAATCGCCTGGTTTAACACGACCTTTTACAGCCACCTGTAAAATGGCTGCCATGACCCCTACCCTAAGGGAGTCTCAGATGGTTCATTCTTCCATTTTGTCCTTTTCGGCTTGAGATCTGTGTCTCAGACATGAGCAAAAACAGCTGACGCAGGATATGTTTACTCCTACAGGGCTTCCAATGTGTAAGTTCTTAAAGGCCTCTAAAAAGGCATCGTCGACCTGTTGAGAGATTTTCAGAAAAAAAAAACGTGTAAGCACCCCCACTGCTTGTTTTTTAATTTAAGCAACCCCCGGTTCCTAACCCATTACCCACCCCTCCTCGACCGCCGCTTCTTAAGCATTCATTTACCTGAGCGCCGTCTTTTCCATTCGCCTTGTCCGCCTGTGACTCCCCCGAGCCGCAATCGCCTTCCACCTCTGAGGGGGTGGACAAAGAGAGGCCGTCACGCTCATCGGTCTGCCTCACGAGGGTTTCGGGGTCGGGGTCCGCCGTATCCAGCAATGGCTGGGTCAAAGAGTCCTCCTCGGAACTGTCGCTGATGTAGCGCTTTCTCCGCGGCCGGTCAAAGACCCTCGGGGCTAAAACAAAGTCCGAAGTTCTCACGGGGGTGGTGAAGGAGTCCATGTTTCCTCTCAGCAGCCTTTCCGCGCTTTCGAAAACACGTGTCCTTGGTAAGAGATGGCCGCCTCCTCTGTCTGGCGCTGGGGTTTATGGGGTAATGGTGCTGCACTCTGATTGGCGGAGGGCCTTGGGAGGCGTTCTTAGTGGGGTCACACGACTCCCTTCCGGAGGGGTCACCCCAACCCCGAAGTCACCCTGGTTGGTCAAAATCTCCTCTCGGGGAGGGCCTGTCGGGACGAAACCCCTCCTGATTGGTAGAGGGTGGTGGGGGGAGTTCTTA
>NW_020689192.1:0-1541 GCF_002925995.2 Terrapene triunguis | reverse complement strand
CTGGCTGTAATAGGAGCTGGAGCAGGCCCTTAGTGAGCTGTCTGTTCCTTCCACTCCATAGGAATACTTAGGGGATGAGCCCAGAGCCCAGCTGTGCTGTGCCTTCTCTGTCTCTTGCATTAAGAACACAGCCTAAGACCAAACAATATCACATGTCAAATGAGAGCCATTACCAGGCCTGATCAAAGAAGACCCTGATAATTACCCTGATGAAAGACAGCCCGTGGAGGGGGTCCAGCATCCTAATGAGGGGGTACAGCATCCTTTGAATTCTAGTAGCACTGCCAGCAAGTGCTAGAAAATAATTCAAGCTCCTGAGTTTATCCCTTGCATGAAGCAACCCTGGGAAAATACAGCAGGGCCAGATCCTCCAGTGGCATCAGTCAGCATAGCCCCATTGACATCAGTGGAATTGCATCAAAAAAGCCAGTGTGATTTTTGAATGCTGAATTTAGATCTTGGAGCCTTAATCCAGTTTCCGAAACACAGAGTCCCCTCCCAAATTAACCAGGTCACCTTTGATGCCAAGAATATTAATGGAGATATTGTGCATTTCCTTGCAGAATTCTTTATGTTGTCCTGGCACTGGGCTCCTTCCTGGCTGGCAGTGTACTGATTGCTATCATGGCTACTATTTTCACCAAAGGGAGAAAAAGAGGTACATCTCTATCACTTGTCCAGTTTTCATGCAGTTTGGGTTTGTTCCCACTGGCCTGGATCAACAGTGTTGAGGGTCACGCTGAATGGAAATCGGGGGGGGGGGGGGAGAGAGAGAGGTGCTAGATCCTTCACCCCATGACCCACTTTTAGTTGTATGTAAAAATACAAAGGGTTAGTTACAGTTTTTACATTAAATTGAGATTCTGTCTTTCACAGTAGGGAACGGGCTGGATTTTGGTGAACACCCTAACTGCAGACTAGCAGCAGAGCAGGTAGGTTGAAGGTCTGGTATTTCTAGCACTTTGTTCCATCTCCTCCATATAGCGATTTGAAGCAGATGGAAGCAGGATTGTCTAGTGTTTAGAGCAGGAGGATGGGAATCAGGATTCTTGTATTTCTGTTTGTCTGCCTGTAATACAAATATTACCATGACCACAAGCTGCATGAAGTTTAATGTCCCTGAATCTGCAATCTGATCAGCATGGGCTCAGAGGTCTAAACTCAGAGATCCTTGAATGCTAGATGATTGCAAAGCATTCATATTACTGAACAAGCCAATATGGGAAGTGTCTCAGTCCAATTCCTCAGTCCTTACAGTAGGGTTCATATGCAGGGCCGGCTTTAGGCCGATTCAGCCAATTCGGCTGAATTGGGCCCCGCGCCAAGAGGGCCCCGCGCTGCAGCTCTCCACCCCGCCCCCAGCTCACTTCCCCCTCCTCCCCTCCCCTGAACGCTCCGCCCCCTCCCCTGCTTCCCGCGAATCAGAGATTCGCGGGAAGTCTGAAAAGAAGCAGGGGCGGGCAGGCAGCACAAGGTAAGCTGGGGTGGTGGGGGCGCGAGAAGGGCTCCGGGGAGGCGCCGCCCGTTCCCGCCGAGCACGC
>NW_020689191.1:0-3185 GCF_002925995.2 Terrapene triunguis | reverse complement strand
TCAGACCAGGGCCCTGGGCAACCCCAAAACTCATGAGACACAGACCCAGGGGCAGCTCTAGGCACCAGCAAAGCAAGCACCTGCTTGGGGCAGCCCATTTGCAGGGGCAGCAGTGGGCAGGGATCCAGCCTGGGAACTCAGAACCAACAGGGGGCCCTGGGAGCTGTAGTTCCATGGTTAGCTCCCTGCCTATAGAGCCAGCCCTGGAGCAGGGAAAGAACTACATTTCCCACCATTCCCTTGGCCACTATTAACAGGAAAGGAACAGGAAGCGAGTATGGCAGCTGAAACCTCATGCTGCAGCTTGTTGTGAAGGGAGAGCTCATTGCTAGAGCCGGGTGGCACTGTGAATGGGGAACAAGTGTGCCCAAGGAGTAGAAGGCTTTGGCCCAGATATTTCCTTCAGAAGACTTCCCCAGACTGGATTAGGAATACTTATGTGACCTCACCTTGCAGCCCCCAAAGAAGGAATTGGGTGGACTAAATGCACAGTGCCCCTGTCTATCTGAAACCTAGCAAGGGAGGTATGTGGATCCCACTAGAATTTAAAATGAAAAGTAAGGGAGGGGAGGCTCTGCTAGAGGACCTGGGCAGCTTTAGATACAGTATCAGGCACTTAGGAGGATTTCCACATCTGAGCCATGGAAGCAGATTTAGCTAATATCGAGAAAGGGAATCTAGCACCTGCCTTCCAGATTTGAACACCTCAAAATTCAGGAGTGCTCAAGCTCAATTTAGGCAGCTGTTACTTCATTTCTCCCAAATCAAATATACCGATCCACTGTAATTTGATGTAGAAAAAGTAGGATAAAATTGAGCAAGAAATCCTCCCCAGTGGTTTTTAGGACTGGAATTGCTATTTTCAACAGCCATTGCCTTTTTTTTTTAGTTTTATTTGTTTGAAAGGAAGACAGTGATATCGCATTGGCAAATTCCCCATAGAAACAAAGAGTGGAACAAAAGAATAATAAAGGCACCTCAACTTTTCCTCATTGATGGAGGACAGGCTTATAATATGCATCCAGATATCCTCCAATCACACAAGCTGAAATTTGTTCCACTTTACTGCAGTTCTGTAACCATATGGGAACCAATCCTGTCTGTGTTCTGTGCACATCCAAAATTCCTGCTGAATGACCCGATCTGGGAGCAAGTTACCAGTGACCCAGGGCTGGGGCGGAAGGAGGGTGCAGGTGGAGGGGGGGAGAGCCCAGGGCTGGGGCACCAGAAGGCTACAGGGGGGGGGGGGGCCGAGGGCTGGGGGGGGGGGGCAGACACATTTCTTTTTGCTTGAGGCGGCAAAAAACCTAGAGCCGGCCCTGCACAGACCCAACCAGCATGGGTGTGTCTGACAATAACACACTGGGAGCAGGGTGTGGGTGTGGGGGCTGGGTTTTTGCCTCTGTCCCCCTCCAGTCTCTCCAAACACACCCTTCCCTCGCAGTGCCCCTCACTCACATATTCCCCCATTCCAACCTCGCTCCCCTCAGCCGCATCCCCCCCGATCCCTCCATCTTCCCTTCAGTGCACCCCAGCCCCGATCCCAGCCTGCCCCCCGCATCCCCAGCACCCGCCTCCTCCCCCTGCAGCCCGGGTGTGCTGGGGAGGGGACGGGTTTCTCTTACCTTCCCTCCGAGCAGCGTCCCGCTGGGGCAGGGGCCGGGCAGGGAAGGGGCCCTGGCCGGGCTTGGGGCTCTTCCCTGGGAGAGGCTCCTGGGGAGCAGCGGGAAGGGCCCTGCTGGAGATTCCCCTCTCCCGGCTGCAGCCAGGGCTGCGGGCTCCCAGCACCAGCCACCGGGGCTCGGGGATCTCGCCAGGAGCCAGAGTCACCGCAGCGGCTGTGAGTCACTTCCTGCTGCTCCTGGGTCCTAGCGATCAACCCATCTCGCTGCCGCATCTCTGTGTCCGGTTCCTGTTCCACTCACGGGCTCTATGGTCAGAAGTGTCCATCATGAGCATCTAGCCCAGGGATTCTCACGACCAAATTCGGTGGCCTCAGAGTGTGGCCAGCAACTCTCACTGGTGGCTGCTCTGACACTTTCCCCTAACATCCTAACTAACTTTAGGAGAAACCAATAAATATGCACAGAGGTAAGCGGGGGAAACGGTCTTACTATTGTGGGGAACTTTTCTGGCTTATACACCACCCTGATAGAATCGAATAGCAAAAGAAGCTGAGTCCTCGCTCCCACTCCCTTTATCTCGAGACCTGCCTGACCTCAAGGACTCCCTTTCCACTCTGGTGTCTGAAACCCCGACAAGGCTGGCCCCAAGATTCCTGCGGGGTCTTCATTCCCAATTTTGTTGCGATCACTCAGGACAGAGGCTAGGGTGTCGTATCCCCACTCTGGGGTGCTCTCTTCACTCCTGAGGCATCCCTGATGTCGCCACTCAGCATCACATAGAGTTCAGAAAAAATACGATTTATTAAACAGCAAGTAATAAAAAAAATTAAGGAAAAAATAGGAAAGGGGACAGGAAAACATAATGTCATCCCACACTGCCCAGGGTCCCCCCTCGCTCTCCCCAGCTGCTCACCACACCCAGCTCCAGACTGCTCCAGACCAAGCTTCCCTCTGCATCAGTGCTTCTGCTGCTCTGCCTCCAACCTAGCTCTGGCTGCTGCTCTGCCCTTAACTGTGCCCTTCTCTGGCAGGCAGATCCAGCTCACACAGAGAACGGGCACCTGACTCCCTCATTGGCCTGCCTGCCCTGTCAACGAGGTCGACCTAGTGCCTTTGCCTCTCTCCATTCGCCCTGGGGACTAGTCTGAGGGTTTTCATTTCTCATTGGCCCTTCCTGTCTTTTGGTACTGGGAGAAGCCAACCAAAATCCCCCACTAAGTTTCAGTAGGGGGCCAACAGTCATGGGGTCAGGCAACTTCATGGTGTGTGTGAGCTCCAAAGCATCCTGCAGGTGAATTATAAATTTCTTTGTTTACCCCTTTCTTTCTGTTGGTGATGGACGGCCAGATAAGAGTTTTCTAACACCCACAGTAGGTCCTTTGTCGTCTCTGAGGAGTTTGAGTGGGACAATCCCCAGAACTATGACATATTTCAGTAACAAAAACTTTGACATATGTCTGGGTCTTTATGGACAGATCCTCATCTTTGAGCCTGGTGAGTGGGTTTTGCCATGACAGCAAATGTCCGGGGGTGTTTGCAGAGCACAAGGGCTGAAGCTCA
>NW_020689190.1:0-5660 GCF_002925995.2 Terrapene triunguis | reverse complement strand
ATAAATCTGTTAGTCTTTAAAGTGCCACCAGACTCCTTGTTGTTTTTGTAGATACAGACTAACACGGCTACCCCCTGATACTATTTTCATAAGAATATAAGAATGGCCCTACTGGGTCAGACCAAAGGTCCATCTAGCCTAGTATCCTGTCGTCCAACAGTGGCCATTGCCAGATGCCCCACAGGGAATGAACAGAGCAGGTAATCAACAAGTGATCCATTCGCTGACACTCATTCCCAGCTTCTGGCAAACAGAGGCTAGGGACACCATTCCTGCCCATCCTGGCTAATGGCCGTTGAATGACCTATCCTCCATGAATTTATCTATTTCTTTTTTAAACCCTGTTATAGTCTTGGCCTTCACAACATCCTGTGGCAAGGAGTTCCACAGGTTGACTGTGTGTTGTGTGAAAAAATACTTCCTTTTATTTGTTTTAAACCTGCTGCCTATTAATTAATTAATAATCATAATTAATTTGGGCTGGTGAAATAGTTGAAAGTGCTTTGCTAAGAAGTGAGAGTACTTTGTTACATTTGTTAGGTTAACATGGTTTCTTAGTTGTGAGCATGAACTAACGTAGCATTAGAATCTTGTGACTTTATCTCAGTAATGCTGGGAGTTGTCACACATTGAGATAATAATAAATAATATTAATAATACCACCTATCTCTTACATAGTCCTTTCAAATCAGTAGATCACAAAGAGCTTTATAAAGGAATTAAGAATCATTACTCCGATTTTACTGATGGGGAAACTGAGGCACAGGGCGGCATCCTCAAGTACTGTACATTTTCCACTCCAAGCAATATTTTCATGAATAATTGCAATTAAATCTTTACAGATATTGAGGTGCTGGCAGTCATCAATTAATAACAACTGAAATTCAATTTTTAAAAAAACTGAAGAAAAGTCAGTAGGTAAATATTGGAATTGGTAACCTTTCAGCCCCCTTAAGTTTAAAATTGCAGGCCTGGCTTTACATGAGTAATTGGACATGTGTGGGGCCTCATGTCTTGGGAGACTGGATTAGGAAGGTACATGGATCAGCAGGCTGGAAAAAGAATCTCTGTATTATCTAAAATAAGGAGGAATATCTAGGGAACCATTTACAATAGACAAGATAACAGTGGACAAGATAAGCCTGTAACATAAAATGAGGTAAAGAATAAGTTGTGCGTGTACAGTGCATGCACAGAGCATGTAGTACAGGGATTGGTTCCTCCAAAATGGCCAGGCCAGCCCCAAAACATGTGATGCAATGTATAATAACTGCAATGTAATGTGTAAATATATATTAAGAAAGATATTTGCTCTCTAACTTTGGGTGTGGTACACCCTATGCCCCATCCCCCTTCTCTGCCCCGCACCTTATGCTTAAGTCTAATTAACTCAGCGTAGCTTTGCTGTTTGCTACATAAAGAAACTTGAGTGATGAGACTGGAGTCAAACTGAGTCCTTGGGGAACTGAGAGGAAGGGGTCTCAGGGAACCCCAACAAAAACAAATATAACTAAATTGTTAAGAAGGCTGATAGGTTTCCTAGCTGGAAACAACATAGGGCAAGTCACTTCCCCTCTTGTTGCCTTAATTCCCCAATCTGTAAAATGGGAATAATGTACTGACCTCCTTTGTAAGGTGCTTTGAGATTAGTAATGAAAAATGCTATATAAGAGATAGTTATTATTATAAAACAGAGATTTGGTGATACAGTGGTATCATATTGTGCTACATTCCAGAACTACTGCTCACTGGGGTTTTCCACTCCTTGAGCATTTGGGGGTAAAAGGCAGACTGTAAAAGCGATGATGAACCAAATAATTGTGAGCTCTCTCTCTCTCTCTCTCTCACACACACACACACACACACCATGACCAGCTAACAGTGGTCTCAGAGAAAATTCTAACCTGCACTACTTTGCTGCTGAACTCAGTTCAAATACTCCCTATGATTAGATCTTAAAAAATGTATATAATGTACAATTATAGTAAACCTCAAACTGGTCATATGGTACCTCTTAACAATGAATTTGTACATGTTCACTTTTTCAAATTCAGTTAAATCATACATAAGAATTCACTAAAGAATTACACCAGTATCTTCTTTGCAATGTTGCTGTAACTGTGTTAGTCCCAGGATATGAGAGAGAGAGAGAGAGAGAGAGGGTGGGTGAGATAATATCTTTTATTGGACCAACTTCTGTTGGTGAAAGAGACAAACTTTCAAGGTACAGAGACCTGAAGAAGAGCTCAATGTAGCTCAAAAGTTGTCTTTCACCAACAGAAGCTCGTCCAGTAAAAGATGTTACCTCAGCCACCTTGTCTCTCTAATATCATAATGACATTTCTTTACAAAATAATATATCTTTACATGAAGAATCAGACTAACTAGAAAATTATGCCATTTTACCTGGATCCCAGTAGACATTACATTTATTAGTTAACTCTGATTTCTGTAGACATTCTTACATTTGTTAAATTCCCCTGTCTGATTCTGCCTTTCTGAATTACTTCCATTTAAAATTTAAACATCTTTTAAAAATCTCTTCCCTCCCTAATTAATGCATTTCATGGTCAAGAAACACTGAAAATAACTTTTAGCTGATTAAATTTTTACAAGTATTTACTCTTGTCAACAATAGTAAAAACTTCTGTTTCAGCCACCTCAATTATTAATTGAGAAGCACACGCCTGAAATACTTCACCACATGCAAAGGAGGTGTTATTATACCACTGCTTCCCTCACAATCATCCTTGTGGCTCCCTTGGCACTAGTGCTCCATTATTTTGTTGGCAGCATTTTGATTTCTGCATGGTTATGATTAACCTGTACAATGTGTTCCTCTTAATACAAAGCTGTTTTCTTATCCCTTCAATTCTACAAACTGGAAAAAAGCATATAGCCGGAGGCCACATAGAATAATACTAGTGTCAAGCTTTAAAAACATATTTGTTTTGTGTCCTCTAAGGACAAATGATAGACATGTAAAAATGTTTTCTCTGTTTCTCTTTCAGGGAATACTTAGTTTAGAATTAACTTCTTTCATAGAAAACATAATTTGCAATACCTACTTTATATTATTTCCCAACATTTCTATTTTGGAGGGGTGGGGGAAATAGTAAATTGTGTATGACATGTGATTACAAGTTTATAGAATCTACTTATGTTTCTGTTGTTATGTTTTCTCTTTAAGAAAAGCTTGTCATTGGAAACAAAACAGCAATCCTCCTTCAGAAGTTACAAAGGCATTCAACTAGCATCAAACAGAACGATATAATGCATTTAATTTTTAACTGTTTTCAGAATATTCTATATTTCTACAACTCTAAAACACTTAATTTTCTTCATGCGCTCTAATAATGTATCATATTTGAAACACTTCAAAGGGTGAGAGAGATCTCAGTCTCTATAGCCTTAAGTCTTCTCTGATGACTGTACTTGCTGTAGCTAACTCTGGTATTCATTGCATCATAAATATAGTCCATCTTTAATTCCTTCTTCTTCTGATATAGCCCTCCTATTGCCATTTTAGTTTATTCATAAAGATGTTCTTCACCATACACTTTCTCTCTTATCCATTTGTTAATTCTTCTGTTTCTCTGTGATACCAAGCATACTTCATTTCATGCTTCATTGTCCAGGTTTTAGTTTCTGCTTCAGTATATTAGATATACCCACCTTTCTGCTCCATATTTTATAGCTGACAATACACATGTGTTAAAAGCCTTTCTCAGGCAGAGACAGAGAAAAAGAGAAAGTGGTCTTTGTGACGTGGAATTCTGTTCCTTCAGAAATCAAGCTTACTCTAGATCTTTTCATGTTTAGAGCAAAATATAAGACTCATTATTTTGCATAAGCCTCTTCAATATTACAACATCTGAAAAATATTGGAGCAACTCTTCTCTGAAGTTAAACATCTGAAATAGTCTCTTCCCTTGTCCCCCCAAGCAAACTCCATAAATTAAAATATCAGAGATGGAGAGAATAAAAATCAAATGCTTATATACTTAATTTTGTTGTTATATGAATACCACTAGAGCTGGTTGAAACTTTCTGATCAAAAAATTTCCCAGTGAAAAATGGGATTACACTAAAAACAGTGGACATGGAGAACAGTTGATCACAGTCCTCTTTATAACATATCTTAATGTATTTGAGAACTGTTATCAGGTCCCCTCTCCATCTCCTATTCTCAAGACTAAACATGCCAAATTTTTTTAACCTTTTCTCATATGTCAGGTTTGCTAAACCTTTAATCATTTTTATTGCCCTCCTCTGGACTGTCTCCAATGTACCTACATCTCTCCTAAAGTGTGACACCCAGAATTGGACACAGTATTCTCTGACTGGAGAGGGAGATAGGCCTGGCTGCTGGGGAACTCACCTGGGGACCTAGAGTGAGGCAGGGCTGGGGAAAGGCCTTAGGAGCTGGGAAGCCCTGGGAAGCCCTAGGCCAGCAACTCCCCAGCTGCAGGGCCTAGTCTTAGGCTCACCTAGGTATTGGGCTTGCAGAGGGGCAGCCTGAGGGTGGGTAAAGGCAGCCAGTCCAAACCCCCTTGCCTATGATGAGTGGCTGATACTGCAGTCTGCTCCAGTGAACGGGGGCTAGATGGAGACTGGGCAGTAGCCAAAACTGAGGCAAAGTGGGGATAGTGGGTGGGGAAACCCAGTAAGACTGTGGGGTACTGCAGGAGGCAGAACCCTGAGACAAGAGCACCGGGGTCCTGGGTCTCTCCCCCGGCCCTGCCACTCTTATGCGCCTCCCCCGAGCGTCCCTGCCAGCCCTGGGCAGCGGGTGGCTGTCCCCTGCAGCTCCGCTGGGAAACGTTTATTCTGTTTTTCAGATACTGTGGGCAAGCTAGCACCAGTAAAAGAACAACCCAGAACACCATGGGTCTACTGTCGCAACAAAGATTGTGTTGTGTGTTTTGTGTTGTTTGTCTTGTTATTACCATTATTTTGGTAAATATTGTACAAGGAAAATTAATGCATATAGCAGCAAAGGTTAGTGCATGTTATAACCTGCCTGGAAAGCATGGTCTACCCAACGGGGGGAATCAAGTGAGGTACTGCATTCCAGGAGAATACCATCCATTCCCAGTCCCTAAATGGAGGGTTCCTTACCTAGTCTTTAACCAGTTGGGGCCCAGCCTGCTGCTATTGGGAACAAAAAATGGAAAATGAAAATGGGTTTATTGCACGCAAATAGAAAGGCACAGAATTGGGGTTAACTAGGAAAATGTATAAATTGTTACATGCATATTAAAGGGTGACCTACAAAGGGGAAACCAAGAATTCCCTGGCCTGGAATGGAACAATCATTGTTGCTAATCATCATTGTCACTGTTGTAAACCCTCCTGGGAGGGACACAGCGGGGCCAACGGCAAGCGGATCACCAGCCTGCCCAGATCCCGCAATGTAAAGTGTCAAAAGGAGGAAACACGTGAACTGTTACACCCCCAAGTGGTGGTTATGAAGCAGAGGAGAATTTTAAAAATTTACCTGTGAAAAACTACTACTAATCCCCCATGGAAATTTGGCAATGTTGGTATGTAGTGTATAAATTAAAGAGGGGATCCTAACCCGATGAAAAATATCAAATTTATCAGGAAAGATGGCATGGTATTCATTAGAATGTCATAATGAATGACAGTCACCTGGA
>NW_020689189.1:0-4487 GCF_002925995.2 Terrapene triunguis | reverse complement strand
CGTGAATAACGTAGCTGAAGTCGACATACCTTAGTTCGAATTTACCGCGGTCCACACGCGGCAGGCAGGCTCCCCCGTCGACTCTGCGGTACTCCTCTCGCTGAGGTGGAGTACCGCAGTCGACGGCGAGCACTTCCTGGTTCGAATTATCGCGTCCAGACCAGACGCGATAAATCGAACCCGGAAGTTCGATTGCCAGCCGTCGAACTACCGCGGTAGTGTAGACATACCCTAAGAGCAAATTGAACACAATGAGCCTCAGTAGATGACATATCAATCAGTATATTCTGACAAAATAATTTAGAACGGATCTTTCAGGAAAAATGATTTCATAGTTTTGGTGAGTCAAAACTCTGTTTGAAATCCTGCAATATCAGTTAGATATCTGCCAAGAACCCATTATTTGCATTGTTGGAGGATTGCTGTAAACAGAGCAGAAAAGCAAAATAAAGTCCAATCCTACCTAACTTCATAATGCATTACAAAAGTTTTAGATTGAATTATAATAAATTACATGGATTATCATCATTATTCACCACTATAAACATATTGGACTAGGCTGTTTTTCATGTTTATCTTTGACTGATAAATAAAGGAATACAGGTAATGCTAGAAAGCCCTTCAAAATGTCATGACCTACCTTCTCTTTCTCCAAGGCATGTTTTATATTGCAGGATATTGTGTTGACAGTAGCTCATCAAACCACACAACGGGAATGGTTTGTCTACTCTGAAGGTCAGTGAGTACTAAGAATTTGATCAATCAATCACCTTGGTGGGGAAACTTGTGCTAAATAACGTAGGGCTGGCCCACTGTGAACATTCCAGGTATAGTGGCTCTCAGAATTTCTCATTTCAGAATTGTGGTGAGATGGTGTGGTGCACACTGAGCTGTAGAAAAACACAGAGGAATTTGGGATGTTAGTTCAAAACTTTCCAGGACTGTAACAAATCCTCTGCCCGGCCTTCTTCCTGGGGCCTACTGGCTGCCCCAATAAAGCACAGAGAGGCTTTTCCTTCTGCAGCACCCGTGGCTTTATTTACAGACTTCTCCCACCACCAGTGATATACTATATACAGTTTACAAGCCTTACAATCACCACTTCCACCCAGAGACTGGCCTTCCCCTGGCCATCCCCCCTTCCTTCTGGCTGCCAGCCAGCCTTTAGAGCCCTTGAACCCTCAGGCCCACAGGTGCCGCCAGTTCTAAAGGCCAGGCACCAGACTTCTCCCCAGCCCCAATCAGGGGAAATAGATTGGGGCTGTCTGAGCAGGGGCTAATTAGGTGCCTCTGCACCAGCACCCTGCTACAAGGACACTTTTTCCTTACTCCTTCTATACAATAATGATACTTTATTATCAACAGAGATTTCTTTGTGCCTGCCTATAGTTAGTGTGCCTAAAAGAGGGCCAAAATACATGTTCGTGATGATCTATAGTGGAACTATTTTGAGTACAGAGGAACCAGGTGTAAAGCAGTGTGGGACAGCTCAGATGCAGGATCAACTTTGGTTGAATCTGTTTCCTACACTGCAGCCAAGCACACTTAAAATACTACAGGATTTTGACCAACAAAAAGAAGGTTAAGGGGTGACTTGATTTGTCTATAAGTACCTACATGGGGAATAAATGAACCCTTCAATCTAGCAGAGAAAGGTATAATGCAATTCAATGGCTGGAAGTAGAAGCTGGACAAATATTTGTTATGAAACTGGATCTTATGTTCCAAATGCAATTATTATTTTGAGCACTGGCTCCACAGGTGTCTTTGCAGATCCAATTTATCTTGGATATTTACAAGTCCAAAAACAACTCTCCAGAAAAATTGTGTCTCCGGAGGAGGCATTAGAGTAGAGATGAGCCTATTTTAAATTAACAGCAAGTAACTTTAATTGAGCTTACTTTAGGCTGGTGAGCCTGGAGAGAGATTTAAAAATAAAAAAAGAAAGCTGGCTCACCAGGCAGGTTCTCCTAATCTCACACAGCATTAATCATGTCCCTTATAATGAGAAAATCCTATTAGTTATTGCATTTTAAATGATATAAAAGAGCCTATTTTAGCACCTATTTTCTGAGTTTTTAATGCAACAACTGGATGGAATACAATGAGACATATAACACATTCATTGTATATAAATTAATGTAATGAATTGAGGCTCAATAGTTGGGTGACCGTGTGTACAATGAACACTGGGCAACCGAGTCTTCATAGCTGAAGTGAGTGTTTGTTTTTTTCTTCTCATTACAGCTCTGTTAATCAAACATTCCTCCCACTATAGCAATAGTTTATAAAGTGGAAATTTCATGCTCGTGAAAACAGAATAAATAGTTAGTCAAGGTCACTCATGACTTAAGTGTCTAACCCTTCTCCTTTGAAGTCATGTGCTGAACAGTAGCTCAGTAAAATTATATCTGTTCACCTAAGTTAGGGTCCTATCCTGCAAGGTTCTCAACATCTCACTAGGGCTGTGACTGAGCAAAGTATTTAAGCACATGCTTAATTTTAATCATGTGCTTAAGTTCCAGGGAAGTTAACTGGTCCTAAATTCACCATATCATTTAGCAGTACCAATAGACTGCCTACCGGACTAAATGCTGCCACCCAATACACAGCCAGCAGAGTATGTTGGAAGCCCTTTGTATCACCCCTGTACATGAACCTGCAGGAACTTGTCATGTTCTGGTTCCTAGCAGCATGGAGCACAAGGCATCTAGCCCACCCAGCAGCCCTGTAGTGGTGTTGGTGATTGTGGGTGAGGCAATTTCCTCCCACACACACACACACACACACACACACACTACCACTGGATTGCTGCCCTGGCTACACCGCTGGTGCAAGTGTAGCAAGGGCAGCACCAGCCTGCACTCCCCGCAGAGTCTCTGAAAGGTTTATGTGTTTCCATTCTTAATCCCTCTGACCACCACCATTTAGGCCACAGGTGGCCAACCTGAGCCTGAGAAGGAGCTAGAAATTACCAATGTACATTGCGAAAAAGCCATAGTAATACATCAGCAGCTCCCTCGTCCCACTCCCAGCGCCTCCCACCCACCGGCAGCCCTGCCGATCAGCACCTCCCCCTCCCTCCCCACATCTCCCAATCAACTGTTTCGTGGCATGCAGGAGGCTCGCGGGAAGGGGTGGAGTGGGGGTAGGGCCTGTGGCAGAGCCAGGGGTTGAACAGTGAGCACCCCTCAGCACATTGGAAAGTTAGCGCCAGTAGCTTCAGCCCTGGAGTCGATGCCTATACAAGGAGCCGCATATTAACTTCTGAAGAGCCGCATGTGGCTCCAGAGCCACAGGTTGGCCACCCCTGATTTAGGCACTATGCCTTCTTCTCCTCTCCAGCGTCACCGAGGCAAGTAAAAGCCACAACTGAGCCCAGGGCCGGCTCCAGGCACCAGCCCACCAAGCATGCGCTTGGGGCGGCACCTGGAGGGGGCGGCGCGGCGCTCCGGCCCAAGAGTGGGGCCGCGACTGGGCTCGCCGCCCTCCCCGCGGCGCTCCGGCCGCCGGGGAGAGCGGAGCCCCAGCCAGGCTCTCCGCCCTCCCCCCGGCGCTCTGGCTGCCGGGGAGAGTGGAGCCGCAGCGGGCTCGCTGCCCTCCCCCCGGCGCTCCGGCCAGTCGGGGAGAACGGCCCGCGGCCGCACTCCGGGGGGAGGGGGGAAGGTGGCGGCGGGAGGCTTTTTTGCCTGGGGCTGCAAAAAAGCCAGAGCCAGCCCTGACTGAGCCCTTCATATTTAAAGCTTTTCTTGAAAGAAAGGAAGAATTGTGTAGCTGTGATGCTTTGCTTGGTGCCCACTCATTCCTTGTCAAGGGTGTTTTCTCTTTTTTGCACATGCAAAAACAAAGTCCCTGAGCAGACAGCCTTTGAGCTGCGGCTCCTGTTTAAACGGTGAGAAATGCTTTGTGGTTGTCTCATTGAGCATAATCACTAGAGTGAAATGGAAAAATCTCATTCAATAAATATGCTTCAGCAGCTTTGATGTTTTTATATAATTTATCTGTCTTGCATGCAGAACTTAAAAAAAAAAAGCTTTCATCTGCCTTTTTATTTCTTATTTTTGGTTATTATAGGCTTTTGGTTGGAAGTGATTTTTGAATGGGGAACTTTTAGTGCCCCTTTAAGTTAAAATTCCCAAATATGAATTTAATTTTGATTTAATAAGACAATTATTGGGTAATATATTCAATAAATACCAATTGTTTATTAAAAACAAATTCAGTGGGGATTAACTATGTAATAGAAACATATATATTACATTGCTGTAAAACCTCAGTAAAAAGGATTTTACTAACCAACTGGTACTCCAATTGCATATCCTAACTACCCTATTAAATCCAGTTTTTTAGACTGAATGAGACAGACATGAGCTGCTTTGTGATAATTCCTGAATACTGTAGGTTGATCTGCTTATTGGGGTGTTTAACATGTGTGACTGAATGCACCTCAAAAGTTGTTTCATGTTGTCATAGGTTTCCTTCATATG
>NW_020689188.1:0-1064 GCF_002925995.2 Terrapene triunguis | reverse complement strand
GGCAGATGCTTGGGGGGAGGGATTGCTCAGTGGTTTGAGCATTGGCCTGCTAAACCCAGGGTTGTGAGTTCCATCCTTGAGGGGGTCATTTAGGGATCTGGGGCAAAAATCTGTCTGGGGATTGGTCCTGCTTTGAGCAGGGGGTTGGACTAGATGATCTCCTGAGGTCCCTTCCAACCCTGATATTCTATGCTGTGGAGGTGGGGCTCCATAGCGCCATGGTGTGGACACTTCCTGGGGGGGGACAGCAGTGCTGTTTCCCTCACTGCAAGGCACGGTGGTGCCTGTCTCCTAGTGAGCCATCAACCCAGAGCAGCTGTGTAGTCAGCTGCTAGCCTCGCGGGCATGGGGCCAATCCCATAGGAGGGGCTGACGTGCTCCCCACAGAACACATGGGGGGAAGGGGAGCCTGCTCTCCTTTAGCTCAGGGCACTCAGCTCGGATGGGGGGTGCCCCCGATTCAATTTCCCCCTCTGCCTGATGTGGGGAAGGAGTTTGAAGAGGGATCTACCACCTCACAGGCATGTGCCCTGGCTAAGGGCTATAGAGTGAGTCTTGCTTGTGGTCTGGCCCAATTTATATAATTATTCAACTATTCATTAAAGTGGAACAACTTCCGTAGGAGAGAGAAAGAGCGAGACCCACCTCAGAATAGCCCATAGCCCAGTGGTACCTAAACGTGGGACTGGGGCCCCTCAGCTCCTCCGGTGGCTCTGGGCCAGAGTCTGACCAAATCACTCCAGCAGGCTGGTGCAGAGCAGGGAATTGACCCTGGGTTCCTCAAGGCCTAGCAAGTGCCCTCCCCATGGGCCCAGCCTTCCCCTCCGTAGGGCAGCAGCGCATGTTCATGTCCAGGCTGCCCCCTGAGTCTCTCCTGTTGCCCACCTGCGTGGACTCACTTTCCAAGCTCTGGGGCAGTTGGGTCATTCAGCATCTCACAGGGTTGTCAACTTTTTAATCGTACAAAACCGAACACCCTAGCCCCGCCCCTTCCCTGAGGCCATGCCCCCTTCCTCGCCCCTTCACCGAGGCCCTACCCCTGCTCACTACATTCCCTCCTCTCT
>NW_020689187.1:0-12268 GCF_002925995.2 Terrapene triunguis | reverse complement strand
AAAATTTAAAATCAATCAAAATCTGAAACATGATGAAGAATAAATATTGCTATTATCTGTTGAATTTAGGGCTGTCGATTAATCGCAGTTAATTCACATGATTAACTGAAAATATTCGTGATTAAAAATATTAATAACGATTAATCACAGTTTTAATCTCACTGTTAAACAATAGAATGCCTATTGAAATTTATTAAATATTGGATGTTTTTCTACATTTTCATATATATTCTATTCTGTGTTGTAATTGAAATCAAAGTGTACATTGTTTTTGATTACAAATATTTGCACTGTAAAAATGATAAACAAAAGAAATAGTAGTTTTCAATTCACCTCATACAAGTACTGTGGTGCAATCTCTTTGTCGTGAAAGTGCAACTTACAAATGTAGATATTTTTTGGTTACACCTGAAAGTGAGAACAGGTATTTGCAGGACACTTTTGTAGCTGGCATTGCAAAGTATTTACGTGCCAGATATGCTAAACTTTTGTATGCTCCTTCATGCTTCGGCCACCATTCCAGAGGACATGCTTCCATGCTGATGACTCTCATTAAAAAAATAATGCGTTAATTAAATTTGTGACTCAACTCCTTGGGAGAGAATTGTATGCCCCCTATTCTTGTTAAGACACGATATATCGATCCCCGAACGCGCTCACCGTCGACTCCAGAACTCCACCAGAGCGAGCGGCGGTAGCGCAGTCGACTGGGGAGCCGCGGCCGTTGATCCCGCGCCGTGTGGACCCCAGGTAATTTGATCTTAGATACTTCGACTTCAACTACGCTATTCGCGTAGCTGAAGTTGTGTATCTTAGATCGATCCCCACCCCGCAGTGTAGACCAGCCCTCAGATAATGAAAATGAACATGCGTTGGTCCACACTGCTTTGTTATCAAGCAGAACCTGTCATCAGTATGGACGCATGTCCCCTGGAATGGTGGTTGAAGCATGAAGGGACATATGAACCTTTAGCACATCTGGCATGTAAATATCTTGCAATGCCGGCTAAAACAGTGCCATACAAATGCCTGTTCTCACCTTCAGGTGATATTGTAAACAAGAAGCAGGCAGCATTATCTCCTGCAAATGTAAACAAACCTGTTTGTCTGAGCGATTGGCTGAACAAGAAATAGGACTGAGTGGACTTGCAGGCTCTACAGTTTTATACTGTTTTATTTTTGAATGCAGTCTTTATGTACATAATTCTACATTTGTAAGTTCAACTTTCATGATAAAGAGATTGCATTATTATACTTGTATTGGGTGAATTGAAAAATACTATTTTTGTTTTTTTACAGTGCACATACTTGTAATCAAAAATAAGCATAAAGTGAGCACTGTAGACTTATATTCTGTGTTGTAATTGAAATCAATGTATTTGAAAATGTAGAAAACATCCAAAAAATTTAAATAAATGGTATTCTATTATTGTTTAAGAGTGCGATTAGTCACACAATTAATTGCGATTAATTTTTTTAATCACTTGACAGCCCTAGTTGAAATTATAAAACAGTAAAAATCTCACACTCTCTATACAGAGGTCTCTCTCTATATACTGTGCACTCCTTTTATAACAATCACATCTGCGGTCGCTTCTTGCTAGCGAAGTATAGGTATGTTTTTGTCCCAGTGGTTTTGCTCACTGGTTTTGATACGCGATTGATTCTTATGACAGTGATTCTTATAACTGGAGTGCACTGTATATCTCTCAAATCTGTAGAGGCTGCACCTATATATCCATATAAGCACATCTGTGTTGCTCTGCACTGGTGTTCGAAAAGGCAGGGCCCAGAAATGACCCGGCTCCAGGAGCAGAAGGTGGGGAGTAGAAACATAGATTCATAGATTCTAGGACTGGAAGGGACCTCGAGAGGTCATCGAGTTCAGTCCCCTGCCCTCATGGCAGGACCAAATACTGTCTAGACCATCCCTGATAGACATTTATCTAACCTACTCTTAAATATCTTCAGAGATGGAGATTCCACAACCTCGCTAGGCAATTTATTCCAGTGTTTAACCACCCTGACAGTTAGGAACTTTTTCCTAATGTCCAACCTAAACCTCCCTTGCTGCAGTTTAAGCCCATTGCTTCTTGTTCTATCCTTAGGTGCTAAGATGAACAAGTTTTCTCCCTCCTCCTTATGACACCCTTTTAGATACCTGAAAACTGCTATCATGTCCCCTCTCAGTCTTCTCTTTTCCAAACTAAACAAACCCAATTCTTTCAGCCTTCCTTCATAGGTCATGTTCTCTGGACCTTTAATCATTCTTGTTGCTCTTCTCTGGACCCTCTCCAATTTCTCCACATCTTTCTTGAAGTGCGGTGCCCTGAACTGGACACAATACTCCAGTTGAGGCCTAACCAGCGCAGAGTAGAGCGGAAGAATGACTTCTCGTGTCTTGCTCACAACACACCTGTTAATGCATCCCAGAATCATGTTTGCTTTTTTTGCAACAGCATCACGCTGTTGACTTATATTTCGCTTGTGGTCCACTATAACCCCTAGATCCCTTTCTGCCGTACTCCTTCGTAGACAGTCTCTTCCCATTCTGTATGTGTGAAACTGATTGTTCCTTCCTAAGTGGAGTACGTTGCATTTGTCTTTATTAAACTTCATCCTGTTTACCTCAGAGCACGTCTCAAGGGACTGTTCTGCACAGCCAGTTTGCCCTCGTGCCTAGCCCGGGCCGGAAAACCTCCACCGGGGTCCCTGCACCCAGCCCAGATCTGGAGGGGGGAGGGTCAAGCTAGAGCGTCATTAACTCTGCCCCTTTGCCTGTGTGCCCTTAACTCTGCCCCCTTCATAGATTTCAAGTGGAGATCTGAGGGGTCGAGCTAGAGCACCTTTAACTCCGCCCCCTTGCACGTGTGCCCCTAACTCTGCCCCCTTTGCAGATTTCAAGCCCAGATCTGGGGGTCCAGCTAGAGCGGGGCTTTTAGTGAGACACCCGATCGCCATGGAAGGACTCAAAGGCTTGGAGAATCTGCCCCCTCCCTGGGGTAGTTGTTGTGAGGGTCAAGTCCTCTCCTTGGGCATGTCGGAAAATAACAGAGTTCTCACTTTTTGTTTGGGTACAGCAAGTCAGATACTTTATTTTACTCAAGCAATTGCATAGAGGGAGAGAGCTAAACAGGTCTCTCAACAGGTAAACAATTACAGCAAGCATTTATACCTTTTGTTACAAACAATAATGAGCAACAGCTGCATTTTGTTTATACATAGGTCACTCTGATATCTTGTTTGTCTCACTAATGTAGCGTCTTAGTCTACATTCCATATTATCTACACATTATCTACACAAGGTCACAACAACTTCTCACACAGTTCTTTCCCACTCGCCTCACACATTCCTCGCTTCTACAAATCTCGCGTTATTAGGGTTACAGTTGGCCTGACTCTTGCTAACAAACTATCATGCATTGCAATCCCCTTCCTGTCAGTTCTTTCTCTGCTTCCACAGGAAGAACCTGCCCCTTATTTCCAGTCTGGATTTGTTTGGCTTCATCCCACAGCCAGCGGAGCTCGCTTTGCCTTTGTGGGGTGGGTTAAACAGCCTCTGCTCCCGAAATCCCTTCCCCAGAGAGGTGCTGATAGACCCAGACCAAGGCATCTCTCTGCTGCCTTGAGAGAAACTGAACAGCTCCGGCTCCTTCTGTCTCTCAGTCACCTACAGAAATGTAGCAACCGCAGGTGAATTATTCCTCAGTTAATGGCTAGTCACTTTCACTGGCTCATCTAACGGGTAGAGCTGGGTTTTTCTGGCTCAATGGGTCCATTGTCCGGGGCTAAGATTTCTGCGCTAAGCAGTGTCTGGCTCACCCCGTCCTGCAGGAGGCTGGATCCCCCCAAGCTGTCATTCTTCCTGCTTCCGAATAAAGCGCCCCCCTGTTCTCAGGGAGACACGGAGCCCAGCCCCAGTGTATTTCCTATCCCCAGAGTATTGTATATTTGGTGTCTGGGGGTAACAAGTAGGTGCACCGCTCATGGGGCAATGTGCCAGGCGCTGTACAAACAAAGAGCAAAACCCCGTCCGCCTGCCCAACGAGCAGGCAAGCAAGCCGTGGGGCTGTCTGGACAGGAGAAATTGCCCCAGGATTTTCGGCAATCCTGGGGGTGGTTTAATTTGTCGGGTGCTGAACTTCAGCTGCTACACAGGGGGCCGGTTTACAGAAGTTGGGGGGTTTGCTCCAAATCAGGCCTGGAGGTGGCGTCTCACAGGGCAGCACAAAAATAATCAATTCCCAGATCCCTGGCGGGGAGGTGAGAATCCAGGGCTGGCAGCAGCTTAACAGCGCCCTCTGCTGGGGGGTCTGAGGAACGAAGGATCCCAGGGTGCAGAAGGCGCAGGATGGGGAGGAAGACGGGGAATGGGGTCGTGCTGGGGTCTAAAGATCAATGGGGCGGTCTCGTGTGGATCCCGTGTGCAGGGCTGGGGGAATAGGGGGAGAGGGGGTCAGTGTTTTGTTTTGTTCTGTTACGGGTGAAACCGAGACCGATTTTTTTAATGAAAAACCCCAGAGAGAGACAGACCCAAAGCAGCCAAGGGCAGCCCCTCCCCGGTGCTGTGGGAGACCCAGATTCAAGCCCTTGCTCTGGTTGATTCACATTGGGGCATCAGGGCCAGCCCTGACTGCCAGGGGAGAGCCCCCACTCCACTCCCTGCAGCACAGCGCCCCAAAGTGCGAGGAACAGTTCACAGACCCCGGGAGCAGAGACCTATTGATTGGGGGGGATGGGGGGCAATCGACCAATCACATGTGGGAAATTGGGGGACACACAGAGCTCCCCATATCTGGTCAGAGCAGCCGCAGCTCCAACTAGCTCTGAAATTGACAGTAGTAGTATACGGCTCGATAGCATTCATCACACACAACCCCATTTTTCTCATCCTTTCCCCGGCTCCTTTCTCCCCCCATTTCCAGACACCCCTAAAGGCGCGAACATCATGGCTACACCCAGCGCTGACCCGCACAAAGGGGACCCAGTGAATTTAACCTGCCGTTTCTGCAGCAGTGTCCCCACTGACGTCACCTCATGTGGTACAAGGAAAACGCCAGGCTGGGGGTGTCACAGCTGGAGCTGGCGCTTCAAGGCGTCACAGCCAGGCATGCTGGGGAATATCACTGCAAGGGTCAGAACCAGGTGGGGATGACTCGCTCAACCCCGTCACCATTGCCATCCTCAGAAGGTCCTGAGAGTCCCTGGCACCCCAGGGGGCCTGGCTGGGGATGCCCAACACGCAGGCTGGCAAACCCTTGGGCTGTGGGTTCTGATCCCGCCGGGCTCCGTGCTGCCCGGGTCGGGCCGGGCTGGGCAGGGCTGTCAGCGCCCCTCACCGGTGACACCAGCCCCTGTCTTCCCTCAGGTTCTGGCAGGTCCCAATGTCTGAGCCCCGGCCTCGTGGCCGGCGTTGTGGTTGCTATCCTGCTCCTCGTCGTCCTCGCTAATGTGGGGGCTCGTTACCTGCTCATGAGAGGCCGGCAGCAGGCGGGAGCTGAGGGGGCTGCGGAGGGTAAGAGCCGGGCTGGGTGGGTGGGAACAGAGATGGGGCTGGTGCAGGGAGTGGGTGATTTGTGGGGGCTGGTGGAAGACACATGGGGAGATGGGAAGATGATGGGAGACACTTGGGAGAATTTGGGGGGTTGGGACCAGTGGTTTAGGGGGAGACACTGCAGTGATTCGGGGGGGCAGAGGCTGATGGGTTGGGGGGGCGGGTGGGAGACACTTGAGAGAACACAGTGTGGAGGCTGGTGGTTTGGCAGGCTGGTTATTCGGGGGGAGGTGCTGTGGTACTGCTACCCTTACTTCTGCGCGGCTGCTGGCGGCAGCGCTGCCTTCAGAGCTGGGCACTCGGCCAACAGCCGCCATTCTCCAGCCAGCCAGCTGTGAAGGCAGCACAGAAGTAAGGGTGGCAACACTATGACCCCCCTAAAATAAATAAACATGCTCCCCTCCCCCACAACTCTCTTTTGGGTCAGGACCCCCAATTTGAGAAACGCTGGTCTCCCCCATGAAATCTGTATCGTGTCGGGTAAACGCACACAAAAGACCAGATTTCACGGGGGGAGACCAGATTTCACGGTCCGTGATGCATTTTTCATGGCCATGAATTTGGTAGGACGCAACCTATAGAAATCGGGGGGCCTTAAGTGTCATGGGGACACAGACTCATAAGGAGAAAGTGGGGTGAAACTTTCAGGTCCATGCACAGAAGGTCGCTATAGGCAGACTCACATTATAAAAAGGGGGGGCCCAGAGAGGGGACATTGAGCTTCCTCTGGGACAACTCCATCAGGAACCACACAGATACCTGACACCCGCAAGGGGCCTGGGAAGAGCTGGGCGGCCTCCTGGTTAAACGGCTGGGCTGGGCGTTAGGAGAGCCGGGGACAAGCTCAGGAAGGAGGTTCTATTTTGTGGGAGCCTTTGTCCTGTTCCTTCCCCTCCTGAACCGAAGCAGATGATGTTTTGCCTCTGAGCTGTTGGTCTCCTTTATTTGTAGGAAGAGGCGGAGCAAACGCCAGGGAATGAGCAGCAATCCGGTAAGTGCATCTATGGGGCTGGCAGCCAGGACGCCTGGGTTCTCTCCCTAGGTCTGCTGCTGACTCACTGCATGACTTTAGATGAGTCCTGTCCCTCAGTTTCCCCCTCCATAGAACAGGATTATAACCCCCACCCTCCACCCCCGGAGCAGGACAGAAGGTCTTTCCAATCCCCTGGATAGTTTATCTGGGGGGGGCTTTGTTCATTTTCCTTTGTTATTACACATCACCGAGCAGTCCCAGAGCAGTGGCTCACGGCCTCACTTCTGCCTGCCTTGCAGGACCAGCCGGGCCCGGGGGAGACCCCGATGTCTGATCGCATCTATGAGAACACCCAGCACCACGGCATGGGGAAGCCAGCCCACGTTAGGAGAATGTCACCAAGGGTGAGCTTGATACGCCTCCTGCCTGGGGGGTAGGTCACCCTGTGTGTGTGTGTGTGTGTGTGTGTGTGTCCGTCCGTCCATCTGTCTGTCCCTGGCGCCCCCTGCTGGAGGGATGAGCCCTGTTCAGGGTAGGGGCTGGATCGGAGCCAGCACTCCCTAGACAGGGGTCCACAAACGTCAGTCGTGCCCTCCCTTACCCATAATGGAATCTGTCCGCGCCTCACCCCTGGCTGGGGTTGGGGCCAGGACTGGGGCTGGAGGTGCGGCTGGGGCAGAGCAGGGCTGGGTGCGGCTCCCTCCCTGGCCCCCATGGGGGCTGGCCCCACCACGCTGCCCCGAAAGTTCCCCCATGCCCTCCTAGGGTGGTGCACCCCACAGTTTGGGGAACACTGCCCTAGAAGGTAAAGGCCCTGTGCCCCCTTCCCTGCCCCCCTGAACCAGCCAATCCCCCACTCTGGGGCTGGATTGGCGCCAGTGCCCCCTAGAGAGGAAAGGCCCCATTCCCCAAATCCATGACTCATGTCTGGTCTGGGAGCTTTAGCCCAGGGGCTCCCCCCCCAGCTACTGACCCACAGGGGTTCTACGCTGTGACCGACGCAGCCTGTCCAATCCCCAGCCACGGCGCTGCAGCCGACCCAACGCTAGCAACCAAATGCCCTCACACCATCCCCAGCCCCCCAACGGTCTCTCTTTCCGTGGCAGCGTGACCACCAAGGTGTGTCTGGGCTCTCCGGCCAGCACCAGGCAATCCCACATCTACAGCCAGCCGCTGTACATGGGCAAAGTACCGGAGGTGAGTGACTCATTCCTCTGTGTATACGAGGCCCAGGACTCCTGGGTTCTATTCCCAGCACTAGGAGGAGAGTGGGGTCGAGTGATTAGAGCGCGGGGGGTGGGGTGGGCTGTGAGTCTTTAGGCTGTTCCTACAAGGAATCCCAGAACTTTCCCTCTTACCCATCACGTTCACACTGATATCAGTCATCCACTTCTCCTCCTGCTGCTTCTGCCCCGTGTTCGAGGTGATCAGTCTCAGCCCGTACGAGCCGTTCTCGCTGGCCCGCAGGTCAGACAGCTGCAGGCTGCAATCTCTCTCCAGCTCCCCCAGGAACCTCATGCGCCCTGCGACGGCCGGGCTGATGGCGGCGCTGTGTTTATACAGGATGGTGCCACTGAAATCTTTCTTCTCAGAGTCATACCCAGGGGTCAGGCACCAGACCAGGGAGTTGATGGTTGGGTTGTTTGGCCTTCTGGGGTTCAGGAGGCAGGATTGATAGCGGCACGGGATGGACAGACAGGCCCCCGTCCAAGCGATCAGGGATGCGGGCACCTCAATGGGTTGGTCACAGTGAGAGAGGAAGCCTGGAAGCAGCAGAGTGACAGAGATGACAGCGAGGGGCAGGCTGGCCGGGCACTTCTGGTGCCGAACAGGGACTCAGGAGATCGGGGTTTGATTCCCAGCACTAAACTCCCTGTTCAGTTCATGGTGTGGCTCTGTGCCTCAGTTTCCCCATCTGTACAATGAGGAGAACCCAGGAGTCCTGGGTCCTAGCTCCCCTGCTCTAACCACTAGACCCCACTCCCCTCCCAGAGCTGGGGACAGAACCCAGGAGTCCTGAATCCCAGCCCAACCCTCTGAACCCCCTATCATTGGATCACATCAGTCTGATGCAAGTGGAGTAAATCTCACAGAAGAAAACCTCCCTCTGAGCTTGTGACCCCCCGGACGGGTCTCCCCTCCTTCCCCCCCGGCCCCCAGGGCTCTGTGGGTCTGAAGCAGCCAGACCTTGAGGGTGAGGCGAAGGGGCCTTACCCGGGAGGAACAGCAGCCAGACGAAACGCCTCATGGTGACCCCTGGGCAGCCGCGGCACCGGGGAGCAGAGGAAAGAGCGAAGGGCTGGTCGGTTCCTGCGATGACCCAGAGCAACATCAACCACCGGAGAGAGAGGAGCTAGAGGGGAGACTGCAGGGAACCTGTTACCTGCCCTAACCACTAGACCCCACTCCCCTCCCAAGGCTGGGAGAGAACCCAGGCGTCCTGGCTGCCAGTCCCCCTGCTCTAACTCACTAGCTGCTGGATGGGTTTGTCCTGCATGGTGCAGTGCAAAGGGCGTCACATTTACACAGGGGAGGCAGCTAAACGCAGGGCACCCGTTGCTCACCCCCCTGGACAGGGGGGTTATTACAAGGCTTGGTGCCCAGAGCGGGGAAAATCCAGCGAGAACCATCCCTCTCCTGACAATCCATCCAGGGGAGACCCAGCAGCCCCTCGCACTGTGTGGGAGGCTGCGCGTCCGTGTGTAGCTGTCACTGGTGCATGGATCGCTCTAGGAGTCGGACACGCGGTGACAGTCATCACTCAGCTGGTGACTTTAATACAATTGAGCAGAGACAGGGACCTTGTTCCTGCCACTGTCTGTGTTACTGGCCTGGGCCTCCCTGTGTCCCGGTGACGCTGGATCGAAACCAGGCCGAGGTGACTCTGCTGAACGGAGACGGTAGCCGCCAGCGCCGGCCCCTCACTGCTGTAATGTCACATCACTGGCATTCACGTTAAATAGAAATAAAGGCTACAGGGGGTGGGGGGCGGCGGCTGGTTTGGGGGTCTCATGAGACACTTGGGGGGATCCAGGGGATGGTGGTGTGGGGGACTCCCCTGAGACATTTGGGGGGAGTCAGGTGATGGGGGGCTGGTTGGAGACACTTGGGGGATTCAGGGGGCTGGTGGTTTGGGGGGACCCAGATCTAATAACAGAAACTATTTTCCCTTTCCCACGAGGTGCTGAGCTTTCCCGCAGGCCAGGGACAGAGTCACCCTATGAGGTGAGTGCAGGGTCTGTTACCCTCTCCCACGGGCCCTGCTGCCCCCTGCTGGCTGGGGTGTGCATGCGGCTGCAGCCTCCCCATCCCCAGCACTGCAAATCCCTGCCCCCTGCTGGGTGGAACCGGCACTGCCCAAGTGTGTGTGTCAGAGCCTGTCCTGCTACCGGCTCAGGGGAGATTCCCCCAGCCAGTGTGTCCGGTCCTGACAGCACCCACCCCGCTGTCCCTGGGGCCCGTTGAGCAGGGATCTCACTGGCTCTGTTTGGGCTACAGGAACTCCAAGGACGGACCCAGGATATTTACAGCCAGTTGGATTCTCCCCAAGCTGGTTCCCGCTGAACTCCGCTGAAATCCCGACCAGCCGGGGACCCCTCTGCACGGCCGGGACCCTAAACACAAAGAGACGCCATCGGTCAATGGGGCAGATCCCAGCGGGGTCCACAAGCGCCGACTTTCCATTGTGCCAGGGGGTGCTTGACCCCTGGCTCTGCCCCAGGCCCCACCCCCGCTCCACCCCTTCCCTCAAGGCCACACCCCTGCCCCGCCCCTGCCCTACCACTTCCTACCCCTGAGTGCGCTGCGTCCTCGCTCCTCTCCCCTTCCCCCAGCCTCCTGCACCACGAAACAGCTGATTGCGGCCAGTAGGAGGCGCGGGGAGGGAGGGGGAAGCACTGATGGAGGGTTGCCGGTGGGTGCTCAGCATCCACCATTGTTTCCTAGTGGGTGCTCCAGCCCCAGACCACTCATGGATTCAGCACCTATGCTGGGGTCAAGCGGCCGTAGCTCCATTGGAATGAATGGGGCCAGACCCCCAGCCTGGGTAACATGGCCATCACTCCACTGGAGAACTCGACTGGGAATAAATAGCTCTGAAATGCAGGGGATTGGGTAATTTTTTTTCTATATCACCTTTATAAAAAACAGTGGAAATACCTGTGATGTTCTGTAGCTATTGTGAATACCCTGCACCCCCATGTTCATCCTTATAAGATGATTGTGTGGTATCTAATGCAAAGTTTGTCATGTCGGGTGTCTTCGGAAGGCTCATGACACATTGAGCATTGTTGTTATAGTGATGTTATAGGAATTGTTGTTACAGTAATGTTATAGGAGTGTTATAGGTTATAATTTCATGTATATCGTTATGAGGCTCAAAATGTGTTTTCATGGCTTAAGATAAGCCCAAGCAAAAACTCTCCAACAGCAGAGAGGCAGTTCACACCTCATCAGGGCCTGTATGGGACAAATCCAGCCCAGCCTCACAGGAACAAAGGACACTGGCCTAGGCAGCAACAAAAGAAGATGTTGGACTCTGGAGTGAGTCACCCCCTTCCTTTGGAAATGTTTGGGACTGGGATGAGGTAATGCTCACCTGACTCTGAAGGGGGGAGGGGCAAAGCCAAGAGGGAAGAAAGAGCATGACAAAAGGGAGAGACGTTTGCCATGCTCTCGCTCTCTCTTCCACCTACATCTACAGACACTACACCAAGCGACTGAAGCGCTGATCAAAGGGGAGAGCCTGGCTGAGGAGCAACCAGCCAGCCTGTGGTGAGAAGCATGGAAGTTTGTAAGGGCATTGAAAGTGTTAAGATGAGCTTAGAATGCCTTTTGCATAATTTCATTTGACCCCCAAATCTGGCTTGTTGTGCTTTGACTTATAATCACTTGAAATCTATCTTTATTGTTAATAAATCTGTTTGTTCTACCTGGAGCAGTGCGTTTGGTTTGAGGCGTGTCAGAGACTCCGCTTGGAAAAACAAGCCTGGTACATATCAATTTCTTTGTTAAATTGACGAACTCATATAAGATTGCAGCGTCCAGCGGGCATAACAGGACGCTGCAAGACGGAGGTTCCTAGGGTTGTGTCTGGGACCGGAGATATTGGCTAGTGTCATTCGGTTGCAGAATCCAAGGAGCAGCTTACATGGCAGACGCTGTGCGTGAACAGCCCAGGAGTGGGGGTTCTCACAGCAGAGCAGGGTAACGCTGGCTACCAGAGAACACCAGAGGGGAATGTCACAATACCTAGACAAAAAACTTCGGTTAACTTGGAGTTAAAGGTGAGACATGATCAGCAAGTCCCAGGGGCAAAGGAGAGGAGAACTCGGGAGATTTCAAATCCCAAGGAGGAGACAGGCAGGAAATTCCCGGGTCAAGTCCAAGTTAGGAGAACCTGGCATTTGACAGCAGCAATTCCCAGCCCTAAGCGGGGTCTTGGCTGCAGCCGGGCTCTGCAGCCTGCTGGGGGATGAGCAGTGGACATCAGCTTGTTTCAGAGGGTTTTCCCGGGTCCTAGAGGAGGGTGAACACAGGCCGGGGCGTTGACAGTGGAGTCTCATCGGGTTCAGGGTCCTGGCAGCGCAGAGGGGACCACGGCTCACAGGGACCTCAGCCGGGCTCAGTTAGAATAGCCCCCCAGGCTGTTATAATAGTCTCCATCATTGTCCAAGGGGCTGGCGATATCCCCGAAGCGCAGGATTTCCTGCTGGGGACACAGAAAGACACACAGTGTGAAA
>NW_020689186.1:0-12826 GCF_002925995.2 Terrapene triunguis | reverse complement strand
TCTTTCTGCACCTCGGCCTGGAACTCAGCAGCTGGGACAGGGATGGCACCTGCTCTCTCTCGCCGGCTGGGTCTGAAGCCGCAGCCTCCCTGAGCCGTGTCCCTGGGCGTTCCCTCCCCACCAGGTTAGGGTCCTGCGCCTCGGGCAAGACACCCTCCCTGTTGTCAGGGCACACTGCCCGTCGCCAGCTCTGGCTACGGGTCATGACCAGTGCACCCTGGGAGTTGCTTGGCCAGTCCTCCAGCCCCCCCCCCCCCCCATCAACACCACAGTGGGCAAATGATTGTGCACACCCACTTCCTTGGGGCCCTCCTTGGCCCCCCACTTCAGGTGTACCCTCGCCACAGGCACCTTGAATGGGGTCCCACCCACCCCCGTCAGGGTTAGATAGGTGTTGGGCATCACCTGATCTGGAGCTACCACCTCGGGCCGGGCCAGTGTCCCCTCAGTGCCCATATCCCAGTATCCATTGACCTTCCTCCCGTCCACCTCCAGGGGAACAAGGCACTCGCTCCGCAGGGACCACCCCGCGTCCACCCTGTAAATGGAGAACCTGGTGTCCGGAGCATCCAGCCCCCAAGAGGAGCTGGCCTGGGGCACTCCTCCCTCCTGAGCTGTTGGGAAGCTCGTCCGGCTGGGTCTCTACCAATGTGACCCTTTGTGGGTTCGGTCTGCTCAGTCTGTCCTTGAGCTTGGGGCACTGGGCCCGAATGTGGCCTCTTTGGCCACAGTAATAGCAGCCCATGTCCCGTGGGTCCCCTCGAGCCGGTCGGTTGGCCCTGACGCTGGGCATTCCCCTTGGGAGGGGATTCCCCATATTCCCCCTTTGGGAGGTCCCAGGGTGACTCTCTCTCTGCATCATGGCGGGCCTGTTCCTTTGGGACTCCTCCCTGCCACCCCCTGACTGGCTCTTCACAAACTCATCGGCCAGCCGCCCTGCGTGTCGTGGGTTCTCTGGCTTTTTGTCCCTCAACCACAGCCTCAGGTCAGATGGGCACCGCTCATACAGCTGCTCCAGTACCAGCAGTTTAACCAGGTCCCCCTTCGTCTGGGCCCCATCTGCCCACTTGCTGGCGTATCCCTCCATGCGGACGGCTAGTTGCAGATATGAGATCTCAGGGGTTTTATCCTGACTCCGGAACCTTTCCCGGTACATCTCAGAAGTCAGCCCAAACTCATGTAGCAGGGCCTTTTTGAATAGTTCGTAGTCCCCTTTCTCCGCCTCGTCCAGTTGGCGGTACAATGCCACGGCTTTGGGGTCCAATAAGGGGGTGAGAACCTGGAGTCTGTCCGCAGGATCAACCTGGTGCAGCTCGCAGGCTGTCTCAAAGGCATCCAGGAAGTCATCCATGTCCTCCCCCTCCTTACGTGGGGCCAGGATGCACTTATCAAAGCTCCGTGCAATCCTGGGTCCCACCTCACTCACCGCAGCCGGGGTCTCGCGGCCCTTCAGCCTCGCCAGTTCCAGTTCATGCTGACGCTGTTTCTTTTCATGCTGCCTCTGTTTCTCTTTTTCCTCCCGTTCATGCTGTCTCTGTTGTTCACGATCCTCCAGCTCTCTCAGTTTTAGCTCTTTCTCCCATTCCAGCCGCTTCCGTTCCACGGATGCCTCGCGTGGCCGGGAGGATCCCCTGCTGGCCGGCGAGCGTGGCCGGGAGGACCCCCTGCTGGCCGGGGGGGTCACGGCGCCCTCGGTATTTGCTGGGCTCCTCCCCACCCTTCCCCTAGGCATAGGAAGGAGGGGTCTCGGGAAGCCCTCAGTAGCCGGCTGACCACTCCCAGCTGGGACAGACACTGGGGCCTGCGCTACATCTGCCTGGCTGCTTCCCTCAGAGACAGGGATCGGTTCATTCGAGCGATCTCGCTTCTCCAGCTGGGCAATGAGCTGTTCTTTGGTGAGCTTCCCAATGCGCACCCCCCTCTGCTTGCACAGCTCCACCAGGTCGCTCTTAAGCCGCTTGGCATACATCTTCCTGCTGGCCACTCACAGGCCTGTGTGCTCACCGCTCCCCACAGTTCCCAGGGGGACCCCTAGTGTCCAGCCCTTCTCGAGGTCACCACCTCTCTGCTAGGGTCGAGCTGCAGACTCCTCTGCCCCTGGGACCACTCGCTGCGATCCCCCGGGGGACCCTGCTACTGCAAAAGTCCTTCTCTCTGGTCACACACTCCCAGGGGTGAGTCGCCCTCTGAAACCGTCCCTCATTGACTCTTCAGCACGCCTGGTCCCCGTCAATCCCCTTCGTTTTACTGCTCCCCAGTCACTTACTGCAGGAAGCGCCGTCCACGGGGTGCAGTAGATCCCACCTCTGCCACCAGTTGTCATGGAGTGTGGGGGGACACAAGGCCCTGCACCCCGGCTTTCTGCGATTCACCATGACTCTCAGCCAGCCAGTAAAGCAGAAGGTTTATTTAGACGACAGGAACACAGTCCAAGACAGGTCTTGCAGGCACAGACAACAGGACCCCCTCAGTTAGGTCCATCTTGGGGTCCCAGGGCACCACAGCCCCGTTGGGGGGGGGGGGGTCAGAGCCCCATCTGAGCTCTCCTCCATTACCAGCCAGCTCCTGACCAACCTCAACTTCCTCCAGCCTCTCTTCCCCCAGCTTTTGTTCAGTTTCCCGGGCAGAGGTGTCCCTTCGCCTCTAACCCCTTCCTGGGTTCTCATGTTACATGCTCAGGTATTCTCCCTCGGCCAGTCTCCCATCCACCAATGCAGACATCCTAGCCACACGCCCCAGTCAGCATTCAAAGCTCACATACCACATTAAGAACAGTCCCAGTTCATCACAAGGAGCGCTGCTGCCTAGGGCGGAAAAAACCCTGGCACTGCTCCTGGTTATTAGTCGTCAGGACCCCAGTGTAGAGCAGAGCTTGTTAGTTCAGAAACCAGGAACATTCAGCAAAGTCCATCTTGGGGGGACCCAGGGCTCCCTCCCCCCATCACCACCTCTGAGTCCCAAAACAGGAGACTGACCAGTCCAGCCTCTTTCAGGCCCAGCTGTCCCGCCTCTGGGCTTTGTCTCATTCCCAGGCAAACAGGTCGCCTGGTCTCTTTGTTCTCCAGCACCTCTGGCTGGCTCTGTGCAAAGGACGGGCTCCCACCATCCGCTGCCAGGATACAGGTTGTCAGCCATTATCTGTGCCCAGGCAGCCAGTCACATTCACACCTGCCCTCTAGGGGTCGCTGCAACAATCGCACACCTTATCCCACCACCTAGATACCTGAGTAACACACTGGGGAAACTGAGGCACACACAGTATTCAGAGACAACATTAAGAACATTCCCACTTCGTCAGACTGGGGCAGACCAGAGTCCCCCCGGACCCCTGCCTCATTCACTGTGCAGCCGGCTTCCTTAAAGGGCCATTGCTCGGGAGCTGCTGCGTGTGAGCTACGTCACTCCAGCCCCTTTGCCAGCCCCACACAGCACCCCCCGCAGAGGCCTGGGGGCCCACACACAGCCCGTGTAGGGGACCCAAATGGCTAGGGATGGCCCTGCCTGAAGGGAAACTGTGGCCACGTCTCTGCCACGCGTGGGGCAGCCAGTGGGACCAGCACAGTCAGGGTCAGTGCCCACCCCCACCGCCCCGCACAGCCGGGGACACTGCAGGCGGGTGTAACGATGCTGCCTGCGGCGGGACACTTCTGAGAGTATCAATTCAGGACAAATTGCTTAGAGCAGGGCAGTTACAGCCCAAAGCTGGGGTTTTCCATCTCTAAGGCACCAAACCAGCCAGAGAGAGAGGACTTTGGTCTCACCCCACTGGCGAACCACAAGTCACACAAGCAATCTCCTTAGACACTCCAGTTTCCCAGTATCCCCACCAGTGTCACTCGTTATGGGGACGAATGGTTATGAAAACCAAGACCCCAGGAAAAGAAAAAGGTTCTCCTGATCCCAAAGGACCAAGCCCCAGACCCAGGTCAATATACAAGTCAGATCTTACCCACAAATCACGCTGTTGCCAATCCTTTAGAATCTAAAATCTAAAAGTTTATTCATAAAAGGAAAAAGATAGAGATGAGAGTTAGAATTGGTTAAATGGGATCAATTACATACAGTAATGGCAAAGTTCTTGGTTCAGGCTTGTAGCAGTGATAGAATAAACTGCAGGTTCAAATCAAGTCCACATGGAATCAGATGTCAAGTTCACTGAGAGACCACAAGTCATATCCAAAATGTCTGGAGCGGAGAGTTTACCTGCCCTCCCCTGCATTCTCCAGAGATTAATTGCCCAGCTCTGCAGAGTCAGCTACCCAGCCTTCCCTCTGAACCGGAGACACAGACTGTTCACTCACAGAATCTGCATGGAGACATTTCTGTCCCCACAACATCGTCTTCCCAACAAGCTGGGCAAGCACAGCCACTTGGTCATAGGGCTGTTCAACTTTCATTTCATCTGAGACCTTCTCCAAGCTACCCACACTGGATCTTTCAAAAGGAAAGTCAGTGGATCCATTCACCACAGAAAATTTCTGGCTGTTAGGAACTGAAACTCCCTTGATTAAATCACTCTCACACCCTTCAGTTGCAGGGAGCTGCTTGCACAGATTACCATGCGGATTCCTTTCCCCAGGAGCTTTTCTAAGCAGCAATTCCCCCCTCACAGAAATTCTGCCCTTACCCTCTTCACCCAGGGCTTGCTCTAAAGGAACACTTCCCTGAGCAACAACAGACTCTTCCTGGGTGTCACTTACATCCAGGATCACCTTGGGCTTATCAGGTGGATTCCTACACAATCCCCTTTCAGGCAAACTGCTCGATTTCATAGTCACAAGGGCAGACGCATTCTCCTTCCCTTTGCCCCACACAAGCTCAGGAATCTTTTCCTTATGGCTACCAGTTTCCAAACTGTCAGTAGGTAACACAATCCAATCACATTTCTGCTCTCCCTGTACGCTGGCTAGGATATCACCCGGCGGGAGGGATAGCTCAGTGGCTTAAGCACTAGCCTACTAAATCCAGTGTTGTGAGTTCAATCCTTGAAGGGGTGATCTAGGGCAAAAATCTGTCTGGGGATTGGCCCACCCCCAGATTGTATGATCAGACAGAGTTACTACATCCTTTCCCAACCACACATTAGCAACAGGCGAAATACAAGCACCAGAATTGTCTGGTCTCTGGGATTTTGCTAAGACACTAACTGGATGCAACTTAGTTACAGTGCCATTCTCCCCAGCAGACACAGACTTAGGACCATTCCCTTCCTGGGCTTTACTTGAATCCAGAACCAACTCTGAGACAACTGCACTATTCTCAACCATCACAGGCTGAAAGGCACCTTCTGTCTGCTCCACAGACAAAGAAGAGCCAGAGACACCTTCTCCTTTACCAGCAGGGGCAGCTCCAGGCATCAGCGCACCAAGCCGTGAGGGCTGCAGTCAGGCTGCCTTGGGCAGCATGTCTGCGGGAGGTCCGCCGGTCCCGCGGGTTTGGCGGCAATTCGGCGGTGGATACACCAAAGGCAGGGACCGGCGGACCTCCCACAGGTATGCCGCCGAATCCGCGTTACCAGCGGACCTCCCGCAGGCGCACCATCGAAAGCCGCCTGACTGCCGTGCTTGAGGCGGCAAAATACATATTGCCGCCCCTGTTTACCAGACACACAGTTTGGGATTTCATTTCCCTTGTCCCAGCACACAGGGCTGTTCACAGACAACTGCTTGGAGACTGGGGTAGCTTCCTTCATAGGCCAGTCAATACCCCTGACAGCCACAGGCACATTTCCTTCACTGTCACTATTCTCCACACAGGAAACAGGTAAGGGATTGGGACATTCATCTTCCACTCTCCCGGCCGTCCCAAACTGCTGACTAGATAAAGCCATCAGCTCACAAGGCTGCCTAGGCTCCTCCAGACTTTCTTTGTCCTCCTCTCCCATCAAAAACCTTTTCTTCCTCAGTTGGGGCTTTAACCTGATCCTCCACTTTAATCTGCTCCCGAGAAACATTGTCCTGACCAATGAGTTCTTTCTGTGTTTGATCTAATTCCAGATTCACTCCTGAGACATTAGACAGACATTCAGATACTTCATTCACAGACAAACAGCTATTTACCACCTTTCCCAGGCTACAGTCACCCTCTCCCTGGCCAGAGCAAAACTGGTTAAACACAGACACTGCTCAGAGTAACACAACAAACCAACCTTGTTAGAAACTGGATTTCCAGGAGGACACAGTTTCTGCCGATCTTCCCTTGCTTTTTTGACTTGGAGCCTAAGTCTGGCAACCCTCTTCTCAGCAGCCAGTCGTTCCATTTGCCGTCTACGAGCCCTTTCCTCTCTTTTCGCAGCTTCTTGTTCCAGTTCAGCCATTCCTTTCCTTAGCTTCTTTCTCCAGCTGGGCCAAGGCTTGCTTCTCTCTCTTTCGAATTTCTGCCAGTTTCTGTTCATGTTCAGATTGCAGGCTGTGTCTCGGGGCTTGCAGTTTCATTGCTTCTGCGGATGCTTTCTGGCTCATGGTCACTGATCTTTAACCAATGTAACTTTAGCACCCTCATGGCCAAGATGGAGCCAGCTCTGCAGGCAGCTCTGGCCAAGGGAAGGCACGCACAGGAATGCAGCAGGGGAAATCCCTTCCACCCCAGGGGCACCTGTTCCAATCCCCCAGAGTGAACACACACACCCACAGGAAAAGTACAGTGGATATAAAAAAGGGAGATATTTATTTACAGAGGGATGAGAGGAGAAATACAACAAGGGGAAATATAGGGGGAGCAGTAGAACAGGGCTGCATCCAAGCCAAGGCCCCACAGGCCCAGTGGTAGCACAGTCTGGAGGGGCAAACACCGAGCAATGTGTCTGCACACAGAGTTCAGGAGGCCTGAGCAAAGTTCCAGTCCAGGGGTGAGTCTTGGGTGCTCCTGGTCATCTTCGGCACCAGTGAACTTTCCCCAACAAACCCCTCCGGTGCCCTCTTCTGCCGCTCTCTGCAAAGCCACACAGAGCGACCACCTCCCCACTTAACTAGCTACAGCCTCCCTCTTTGTCCCCAATGCAGAGTCAGAAGCCCCAGTACTCACAGCCCCATGCAGCTCTGGGCAGCCTTGATACTGGGTCCAGCTCCAGCCTGTCCTTCTCGGCAATTCCTCCCTGGTACAGTGCTCCTCCTGGTTCCTGTCCTGGGGTGTCCCCAATCGGCCCTGTCCTTCCCAGGCTTCAGGGAGGTTCTTTGCTGCTTCACTTTGTGAGGGCCTCTGGGCTGCAGCCCTTCTCCCCACCAGAGCTCCAGATCCATCCCCTGGAGTTTCCCTCCTTTCTCTCACTGCTCCCACTCGCCACTTTGGAAAAAGATTTAAAGGGACCATGCTCTCTAAACCTCAAAGGGGTTACACCAACAAAACTCTCAATACCAAAATTCCAATTTGGATACGTGGGGTTCTGATCCAAAGCTTAATTGACCTGGTTCTGTAGGTCCTTGCACGACTACGCCACTGTGACGATGCTGGTTCTCGCGGGACACTTCTGAGAGTGCCAATTCAGGACAAATTGCTTAAACAGGGCAGTTACAGCCCCAGACTGGTGGTTCTTCACTTCTAAGGCACCAAACCAGCCAGACTAAGAGGACTTTGGTCTCACCCCACTGGCTAACCAGAAATCACACAAGCAATTCCCTCAGACACTACAGTTTCCCAGTATCACCACCAGCAGCCACTTGTTATGGGGATGAATGGTTATGAAAACCAATACCACAGTAAAAGAAAAAGGTTCTCCCGATCCCAAAGGACCAAGCCCCAGACCCAGGGCAATATACAAATCAGATCTTACCCACAAATCACGCTGTTGCCAATCCTTTAGAATCTAAAATCTAAAGGTTTATTCATAAAAGGAAAAAGATAGAGATGAGAGTTAGAATTGGTTAAATGGAATCGATTACATACAGTAATGGCAAAGTGCTTGGTTCAGGCTTGCAGCAGCGATAGAATAAACTGCAGGTTCAAATCAAGTCTCTGGAACATCCCCAGCTGGGATGGGTCCTCAGTCCTTTGTTCAGAGCTTCAGTTTGTAGCAAGGTTCCTCTAGAAGTAAGAAGCAGGATTGAAGACAAGATGGAGAAGCTGCAGCAGCTTTTTATAGTCTCTTGCCATGTGGCCTCTGCTCTCTTTGTTCCAACTACAAGCTGCCCAGCACATGGCCTGGAAAAACCTCAGAGTTCTGTCCATAGGCCTGTCCCTGCCTTGCTGAGTCACAAGGTGTATCTGCCTTCTCTCAATGGGTCAATTGTATTAGCTGATGGTCCTTAATGGGCCATCAAGCAGGCCAGGCAGAGCTGATGCCAAATTGTCTGGGGTGTCACCCAGAAGCACAGCACAAGTTTGAAATACAGACAGTACAGAGCCAATACTTATAACTTTAAATACAAAAATGATACGTGCACCCAGACAGCATAATCATAACCAGCAAACCAGAACCTTGTCTTAGAAACCTTATTTGACCCCCTTTATACAAGATTTGGGGCCACTACAGGACCTTGGTTGCAACAATGATCTATACGGTCCCAGCTGATATTAATAATGTCACAGCGGGGCCCTGGGTGCCGCATGCCAGCCAGAGGCTGTGCCATTCCTACCTGCAGCTTCGTATTCTGGCGTCTGGATGGTGCAGTAAATATCTGGGGTGTCCCGGGGCTGGAGCTCTAGGGGTGGGAGACACAGAAGCACACTCACTGCGCTGAGCTGGGAGGAAGGGGCCGGAGCAGGACCCAGACAGGAGAGGCGAGACTCAGTGGCAGCGTGTGGCTGGTGCCCATCCTTGGAGGGGTGGGGGGGGCATTAGCCCCTGCTCCCCATGATCCCTGGTGTTGCTGGGAGCTAATACTGGTGGCACTGGGAGAAGCCTGGGGAGAGGAGCTGCCTGGAGCATTGACCCTGGCAGCCAGCTCCCGGCCCAGTGGAGACACCCAGAGCTCCTGCCAGGAGCATCGACCAGCCGGCCGCCCCAGGGACAGGCACCGAGGGTGGCCAGGGGCTAGTCAGCGTTAGCCTTGTGCTGCCAGGGAACGCTCCAGCGGGTGCCCTCCAAATGCAGCAGGGCATGGGGGTCTTCAGAGGATCCGTGGCCTGGGTCTGGCCCTAAGCTACCACCCACGCCCAGTAGCCCAGCAGCGCAGGGCGGGGGGGGGGGGCCAGGGCCAGCCCGCCCTGCTCCAAGGCCTGGCCCCTAAGCAGGTAGGTCAGAGAAGGATCCCCAGACCCAGCTGGCACGGGGGCCAGGCACCTAAGCCAGGGGACCATGCGCTGAGGGTTATAACGCTCAGTCAGGGGAGTCTGGAGCCAGCAGGGACCTGCAGGGAAGAGCCCGAGATAGACCCTGGGTGCAGCGGGCTGCGGACGCCACCCAGGCTCAGGGAGGAGGGCTGTGGAGACCCTGGCCCGAGGCAGGAGTCTGAGCCCCGGGGCTGGGCAAAGATCCCTCCAGAGAGGTGTGGGGTGGGAATGCCCCTGGCAGAGCCCCCCGGGGAGGGGCAGGAACGGCCTTGGCAGAGCTCCCCCCCAGGGAGCCCCATGTTACTAAATTGTGGGGGGGGCTGGGGAGCTGAGGCAGGGTGACGGAGCCGCACCGCGGCTGACATGCTCCGGGGCTGCTGCCTAGGGCACTGGCCAGATGGCTCAGGGGTAGCTGTAACCTCCCCTGACCCCCCCTCCCCATGGGGGGCTGGACTCCCGGCCCAGGGCAGGCGGGAGGGATGCACAGCCTGGCTCCTGCTCTTCCACTGCCCGGGCTTTCCTGGGGAACAGCTGTAAAAACTCCGGAGCCCTGAAAACTGGGGGCGGCTGCAGCTAAGGCCAAGGGTGTAAGAGCCTCGTGTGCCCCCAAGCCCCAGCGAGCCCGACACAGGAGAGACTGCGCTGCAGGGCGCCCAGCCCAACCGGCTCCTCCACAGGGAAACCCTCCTGTGGGCAACCCGTGGGGTGCTACGTACGTCCGCCCGCCCGCCTGCTGCCGGGGCCCCCCACCGCCATGTGGCTGAGTCCGGCTGGGAGGGACTCGCACGCCTTCCCCAGGCAGCTCAGCCCCGCCGGTGGAGCCCGGGGGCAGGCGGCCCTAGCTGGGGACACGGTGGGGGCGGGTGGCTCCTACCTGTGTACAGCGCCTCCCCGGCGTCCTTGGCAGGGCGGCTCGCTGCAGCCTGGCGTTTCCTGGGGGCAGCGAGAGGGACGTCCTGAGCGGATGGGACGGGGCCAGCTGCCCCCCCCCACGCACCCGGCTGAAAAGGAGCATTGGGGGAGCCTCTGGGTTGCACCCCCGGAGCTCAGCAAAGGGCCCAGCTGGCTTCATACCACTTTGTGACAGCTCCACGCTGGGGCGTTGGGGTCCCTGCCCTGGGCCTGGCGGCCGGCGGCTCCGGGGGCTGTGGTGGGGGACAGGGACGGACCCAGCCTCGCCCCTTGCTCATAAAATGCCCTCGCTGAAGTAGGGCCCCCTGTGCACAGAGCTAGAGGCATCAGAGCTCGAAATCCCAACACCCATCTACACCAGGGCTGGCTCCGTTCCATCCGGGGGGGCACTGAGCCGCTAGCCGCACCTGCGGGGACTCCTTGCCGAGCTCCTCGCGTGGGCACAGCCTGCAAGAGACGCGGCCGGCCCCAGAGAGCTCCCAGCCCCCACGGAGACCAGAGGGGCCAGTGGGTGTAACAATGCCCGGGGCAGGTGAGGGGCAGGGGGCAGGGTGGGCCAGCTGGAGGCAGGCTAGGTCAGGTAGGGACGGGGAGCAGGCTAGTACAGGCGGGGGCAGGGTGGGTTAGGTGGGGCAGGCTAGTACAGGCGGGGGCAGGGTGGGCCAGGCAGGGACAGTCTATGTCAGGTAGAGACGGGGTGGGCAGGTGGCAGGCTAGGCCAGGCTGGGGCGGGGTGGGTCGGGCGGGGGCGGGTGGGCTACACAGATTAGCTGTGGGCACAATGAGCAGTTGGGAAAGCCCCTCCCAGGTAGGAATAAACCCCCAGCCGAGAGCGCTGGGGCGGAGCCGGAGGCCGGCCAGGCTGGGCCCCACCGAACGCACTGACCTGGCGAGCACGAACCACAGCAGCAGGGCCCCTGCGCCCAGCAGCACCAACACCACCGGCACTGCCACGGCTACCGCCAGGCCCCCGGGCTGGGGAGTCTGGGCCTCTCCTGCAAGCAACAGAACCAGAACCAGCAGGGTCAGAAAGAAAATAGGATCCGGTCCCTGTGCCCAGCCACAGCCCCTGTGCCCCCAGCAGTGCTGGCGGAGCGGGTCTGTCTGGGGGGGCCGGGGGGCGGTGTCCCCCCGCCCGGGGGAGTGGGGATCTGTCTGTGTCCCTGGGGTGCAGCAGAGAGCTCCCCACCTGCGCTGAGGCAGAGCTGGGTCTGTTGTGGCTTGGGACCCAGCCCCATCACCCGCGGCCACGCTAGCTAGGGCAGGGCAGCCCAGCTGGCCCTTGGGCTCGCAGCCACCTCAGCTTCAGGCTGCAGTCAGAGCCAGGTCCCAGCACCCACTGGCCGCTTTCCCCGGGGCCAGACTGCTGTGCACGCTGGGGCAGGCCCACCCCCAGGGCCTCGGGCTGCCGCGGTGGCTGTGGGGTCACAGCACCTATGGCAGGATTTAGAGCCGGTGCCAGCGGCTGGGAAGCTGAGCGGGACAGATTGTAGCTAGGCTGGCCAGCCTGGCATCACTGACACCCAGGGCCCCACAGCGGAGAACAGCAGCACATCCCCCCAGACGCAGCCTGCCCTGCGGGGCCAGCCGAGGAGAGCAGCAGAAGGGCACACGGCCACACCAGGCTCCTGAGGTGCATTGGTGGGCACCTCGCGTGGCTGTAGGCCCCTGCGCACCACCAGCAAACGCAGGGCGCTCGCTGAGCCCGGCTGCAAGGCAACGAGGGGCTCAGAGACCCCCGGCCGTGGCTCGTGCTCTGCTGCGTACGGCTGGTCAGGTGTTCTCTCCGCCGAGCGCTCGCTGGAACACACTCGGAGGCATGGGATGGGTGGACCCTGCGGAGCCGGGGGGGCAGGTAGCTCCCAGGGGGTGTGGGTCGAGTGGGTCCTGGGGGGCATGGGCCAGATGGCTCCTGAGCCCCACTCCTGCAGCTTGAAAATACTCCCACAACCCCCCAGATCCTTGGGCCCCATGTGCTCAGGTACATTTACTCCATTCACACGCTCAGGGCCACCGTGGGGAGGGCGACTGCGGACCAGTCAGCCCCACTGGGCCGTGGGGAGAACGGTGTTCCTAGTCTCTGCTGCTCCTACACGGGGAGCAGGGCCAGGAGCCGAGATCAGATCCACGCGCCTGCCCTCCCGGGGACACCATAGGTGGGAATCTCGGGGGGTCCCACACTTACCCCGCTGGCAGGTGGGTGTGTCACTCCAGACAGGCTGGCTCCCATTTCTGGCACATTCGATCACAGGCGGTGATGGCCGATATCCCTCTGGGCAGCTCAGTGTCACCAATTCACCCGGGGAGTAGAACTCCCTCTTGGGGGCAAACTGCAATCTGGAGTCCCAGATTCTGGGTATTTCACATTTTCCTGTGGGTAAATGAGAGCAGAGTATTGGGGGTCACTGGAACCAGGCAGACACCACTGAGTATTATGGGCTGAGCCTGAACCAAGCTGGGCGCCCACAAAAGCGTGGGGGGGGGGAGAGGAAGCGGGGGGCCTGCAAGGATCAGCCCCTCTCAGGACCAGGCCCCACGTGCTCAGGTACATTTACTCCGTTCACACGCTCAGGGCCGCCGTGGGGAGGGCGAGTGCAGACCAGTCAGCCCCACTGGGCCGTGGGGAGAACGGTGTTCCTGGTCTCTGCTGCTCCTGCACGGGGAGCAGGGCCAGGAGCCGGGATCAGATCCACGCGCCTGCCCCCCC
>NW_020689185.1:0-4760 GCF_002925995.2 Terrapene triunguis | reverse complement strand
TATGTAAGCGGGGGAATGGTCCCGCTATTGTGGGGAACTTTCCGGGCTTCTGCACTACCCCGGTGAAGTGGGCTAGCGAAAGGATCTGAGTCCTCGCTCCCACTTCCTTTACCCAGAGGCCTCCCTGCCCTTGAGGACTCCCCTTCCACTCTCCTGTCTGGCAGAGTCCTCGTAACCCCAACGAGGCTGGGCCCAGGATTCCTGGGGGGCTTGACCCCCAACCCTGCTGTGGTCACCTAGGACAGGGGCTAGGGTGTCCCCACTCCGGGGTACTCTCTCTGTACTGGGCACCTCCCTGACCCACTGATTATTCCATACAATTTAAAACAAATGCAAGTTGTTTAATTAACAATTAATCTAAAGAAAAGAATAAGGAAAAATGGGAAAGGTTAAAGGAAAACACATCATCCCGCTTTGTGGCAGGGAACATCACAAACAGTGTCTCTGGACATCAGGGCACTTCACAGTCTGTTCCTTGTTAGTCCCAGATTTCCGTCTCAGGCCCTGGCTGTGCTGCAGGGATGCTGCGGGTTGGACACTTGCAATGGTGGTGGCCACACACCTCCGGGCTTTGAGTGGTGGGACCCTTCTTCCCAGCGTCAGCCCCCCGTAGGGTTAAGGTCCCCCTCCTGGTCTGGCCTGCAAGGGCCCTTGTCTGGGGGTGTCTTTCTGTGCTGGGCCCTTTGCCCAAGGTCCCCCCTTGGCTGGTCCCACTTGCTCACCACACCTGGCTCTGTGGCTGCAGCTCTGCTCCCAGCACACGATCTGCTCTCCCTGGGCTGCGTCTCTGGCTCTGTGGCTGCGTCTCTGCTCCCAGCACACGATCTGCTCTCCCTGGGCTGCGTCTCTGGCCCCTCTGGATCTGGCACGGTTCTGCTCTCCAGCTCAGCCTGGGCCCCTGCTTTCTCCTTATATCGGCCCCACTCAGTCTGACCCAGGCAATTCCAGCTCACACGGAGGACGGGACCTCCCTGGCCTCCTGACCCTCTGATTAGCCTGCCCGCCCTGTCAATCAGGCTGATCTGGAGCATTGGCCTCTCCCCATTGTTCCTGGGGACTGTCAGTCTCAGACTCCTGATTTGCCATCGACCCTTCCCCTTTTAGTGCTGGGAGCTAGCCAGCCAAAACACCCCCACTGAATGTTAGTAAGGGGGCAACAGTCCCCTTACATTCCCCCTTGCTAAAATACTGCCACATCCACAATATTCACACCGGTACATCCGGGCCCCATAGTAACAACATATACCCACGTCATTTTATATTAACAACCCATTAGCAATTATTAAAAGAACATTTAACATATTTAACATTCCACATCTACTTCTTAATATCATACATAACAATATTCATTAAAACACTACATAGAACCAATAACATAATTATCTCTAAGTCTAACAGGAAGTACACCCTTATTAGCCCTCTGGGACCTTCTTAAGACTGGTGGTTCGTTACCCATATTTTCTATTTCCCTATCCTCAGGTAATACTGGGTCAGTTTGAAGGATCTGGCCATTCTTGTTAGGGTTTGGGTTTGCCCCACTCTGTCCCCCTCTGTATTCGGTTTGTGGGTCTAGAACCATTTCCCAGTTGGTTTCAGCCTCCTCGGGGTGTACTGATCTACGCCTCCTATGGTCCCTGTCTGGACTAAGAGTGCAATGTTTCAACTGGTCCCTATGTACTACTATCCCAGGACCTCCTCGTTCAGGCTGGTTAGCGTACACTGGCAGTTCGGGATTGTTGTGGATGACCACAATGGGGGGATTTGGCTTCCATTTGTCCTGTATTTTATTACATCTCCGGCGTCTACGGCTACGAACTGGTACACAGTCACCAGATCTGATGAGAGTCCCACTGGACTTGCTATCATAAGTCCTTTTCCTACTTTGGGCTGTCTCTTTAGTTGTACTGAGAGCAACTTTCCAAGCTGTCTTCAGCCTGTCATGGTGACCTTTGACCTGGTCATCATAATTGGTCACCTCATTCTTAGAAAAGATTTCTTGATGCGTCTCTGGCAACGCCCTTATGTTAGCCACATGTGCAGGAACCAGCCCTTGGCGTGCCGCTTGAACTGGAACTGGCAGTCTCCCATCACATCTTTCTTGAAGAAAGGTAACTCGTCCTCCCTTCTCCCTCATCACCTGCAGCTCATTTCCTGGTACACAGCTGTGTTCGTCAAGGATCTTCCCTCTCCAAGGAGGAATAATGGTCTTCCGTTCTCTGCCCACTTTAACATTTCCCATATGCCTTGTGGGGCCCAGGGAAAGACTCTGCCTCTCCGCTCGAGCCAGTACTTTACTCAGCACAGCATTCTTCGTAGAGTGCTCGTGACAGTTCATCCTCCTGGTCCCTTCTCCTGGTAAGAGTAGCTCCTTCAGCTCACTAATGATGTTCATCCCTAGAATCCCTGGGACTCCTTCTCCTATATGGCTCCCTTTTGAGGCTTTGTCTTTCAGGATGAAGATGCATTTTCCTGGCAGTGTCTGGCCCATATACTCTATGTCTGCTTCAAGGCACCCCACCACTGGGATTGCCAGTCCATTAACAGCTGTTAGACGTACAAACCGTGTGCTGTGCATGGTCAGGTCCTTGTCCTTCAGATATTTTTGAAAATGCGACTCAGTAATGGTGGTGACTTCTGAGCCAGTATCTAACAAACATCTGGTCTTCACCCCTGCTATACATACTTCAGCAGTTAGACAGTCTCCAAATGCTCGCTTACAGAAGTCGCTAGATATGCTGGCACTGCCCACGTTCCTTTCAACACTGTATGCAGAGGGATTTTCTACAAAGGACAGGCCTAGGAATCCTTCTGCCACTGCTTGGCCTTCTACTGTAGATGGACCACTTGCTCCTGGTGCCCCATTGGTTTCGAGTGCCTGGGACTCTGTTCTTCTTCTCAGTGGACATTCTCGGCTAGTATGTCCTGGCCTTTCACAAGTGTAACAAATGTATCTTCCCAGCTCGTCCTTCAGTGGGGCTCTTCGGGATCCTGGTGCCCTTGGATACTTTGGCATACTAATGGGATTTTTTTCTTTCAGCAACTCAGTCATTACTTTCAGTATCTCCCCCTGTTGGACCGCCAGTTTTTGGACAGCTTCACTTAAGCTTTCCAATGTTAGCTCTGTTTGGGGCAGGGCCTTTTCCCCAGCAGCTGCATTCACTAGGCCCCCACTTCGTGTATGGGGGTTAGGCTTGGCCGCCTCTGCCACAGGAACTTCCTCTTCTTCTGACCACATAATGGCAGCCTGCATGAGTTCATGGAACTTCTTACTGGGCTCTTCTTTAAACCTCCTTTTCATTTCACGTCGGAGGGAGTCGTCACGGAGCCCCAGCACCAACTGCTCTTTCAGAACCGTATCTGGGTCTGGAACTCGCTGAGGGTCTCGCCGCTCCACTCTGCTCATTTTCTCCTGGAGGTCATATGCATATGCCCGGATAGTTTCACCGGGCTCCTGCTTTTTCTCAAAGAACTCCTTTAGTCGGGTTCCAATAGGTACCTTGTCCCCATACACTTCTAGGAGGAGTTTAAATACCTTTTCCACATTTTTTTTGTCCGCCCTTGCCATGAACTTTACTGTGGCCTTGGCCTGGCCCTTGAGGTGTTCCTCTATGAAGTCTACATGATCTTCTTCAGGTACTCTTAGCACACGCAGAGCTGCCTTCACAGACTTGACCCACTCCTCTACCGTAATGTCTCCTGGTCTTGTCGGGAAGCCACCAAACTCTGTGACCTTCCGCTCCCGTGGGACATAAATAGTAGGGGGTTTCTTAGCTTCTGCTGCCTGTTGGTCTATCACTGCCTTAGCCAGTGATAAGGCTTCTCTCTGTTCTGTTCTAGCTTGCTGTAATGCCTCAGCTTGGTCTGATAATCTGCGCTGAAGTTCAGCAAACTGGGCCCGTAGTTCTTCAATTCCAGCCATGGTAGGATGCTCAATCAGGCCTGGACCGTGCAACTAGAATTCAACCAGTAAACCAATGGGGTGGACCCTGTGGATAGGATCCTGTTCGTGACGCCAATTATGTAAGCGGGGGAATGGTCCCGCTATTGTGGGGAACTTTCCGGGCTTCTGCACTACCCCGGTGAAGTGGGCTAGCGAAAGGATCTGAGTCCTCGCTCCCACTTCCTTTACCCAGAGGCCTCCCTGCCCTTGAGGACTCCCCTTCCACTCTCCTGTCTGGCAGAGTCCTCGTAACCCCAACGAGGCTGGGCCCAGGATTCCTGGGGGGCTTGACCCCCAACCCTGCTGTGGTCACCTAGGACAGGGGCTAGGGTGTCCCCACTCCGGGGTACTCTCTCTGTACTGGGCACCTCCCTGACCCACTGATTATTCCATACAATTTAAAACAAATGCAAGTTGTTTAATTAACAATTAATCTAAAGAAAAGAATAAGGAAAAATGGGAAAGGTTAAAGGAAAACACATCATCCCGCTTTGTGGCAGGGAACATCACAAACAGTGTCTCTGGACATCAGGGCACTTCACAGTCTGTTCCTTGTTAGTCCCAGATTTCCGTCTCAGGCCCTGGCTGTGCTGCAGGGATGCTGCGGGTTGGACACTTGCAATGGTGGTGGCCACACACCTCCGGGCTTTGAGTGGTGGGACCCTTCTTCCCAGCGTCAGCCCCCCGTAGGGTTAAGGTCCCCCTCCTGGTCTGGCCTGCAAGGGCCCTTGTCTGGGGGTGTCTTTCTGTGCTGGGCCCTTTGCCCAAGGTCCCCCCTTGGCTGGTCCCACTTGCTCACCACACCTGGCTCTGTGGCTGC
>NW_020689184.1:0-4590 GCF_002925995.2 Terrapene triunguis | reverse complement strand
CCTAGGGTAAAAGACCCATTGGCTACCCACACCTGGTTTGGCCCACTTGTCGAAGGGGTTTCCCGGGGTGTGGCCGCTGTCACATGCAAACAGCTACTTGGAGCCACAGGTGAGAGCTGGGTGTAGGTGGGGACCAAAGCGGATAAATTACTCCCAAAGGAGCACGACGTGTTCCTCCAACACTGGTGCTACCCCACCCTAGTCCCCTATACAGCCCAGATCTTGTAGGGGGAGCTGAGTTAGGGCAAAAGAAAGACGGGTTATAAGCGCTTCAAAGATTCAAAGTATTTGGTCCTGCCATGCGGGCAGGGGACTGGACTCGATGACCTCTCGAGGTCCCTTCCAGTCCTAGAATCTATGAAAAAAAAACCCATGAATTTCAAATTGTATCGTCAAACGAGAATTTTGAGACTTGTTTTTAAATGTGCACTGCTGTTGGCCAATTGTGCAATTTGAAATTTGATTTTGGCAAGTATTCAAGCTTAAAATTCACCTTTTGTAAATATTAGGGCTAATAAAGCTTGTTCACTACAATATTCATAGAAAGGAAACACAACACAAATTTAAAACCATAGCTGTGGGAGAGGCAGTGTGTTCCAGTGGTTAAAGCACTGGCTTGGCAGCCAGGAGAACTGAGTTTTAGTCCCAGCACTGCCACTGATCTCCTATGCCATCTTTAGCAAGTTATGTCTCCTTTCCATGCCTCTATCTTCATAGATTTGTAGACCCAAGGCCAGAAGGGACCATCTAGTCTCACCTCATCTGTAACACAAGCCATAGAACTTACAACTTGTCAATGATGGAGAATCCATCACAACCCTTAGTAAATTGTTCCACGGTTAATTACTCTCATCATTAAAAACATATGCCTTAGTTCCAGGTTGAATTTTTCTAGCCTCAAACCTGCAACCCTTTGTTTATCTTGCACTTGTGCATTGCCTAGCACAATGGGCCAGAAGCTCAATAGCAGCCTCTAACCATTACGGCAATACAAATATAATTAATGCTAATAGTCATGGTTATTTGTGGGAAATATTTTGCAGTAATCACTCAATTTTAATCTAGAAATGTTACAGGAAGTTCTAAAAGATTCACAAAATTCCAAATATTCCCTGTGGTGCTAATGAGGAGGACTGTGCTTTGCACATCTGCAGTAACTGATTGATATGAGCTACTAAATCAATGGGAGTTTTGCCACTGATTACAATGGGTGCAAGGATCAGGTGCTGAATTTTCAGCATTCACCAGCTTTTGAGTCACGCAGACTTTTTCCCTAGTCTCCTTTCTTAAGTTCCTTAACAATCATTCTAGGGTGACTCACTGTGAAAGATAACACCAGTCCAAAGTAAGAAACACATTTCAGTGGTTTTAAACACACCGGCTGTGTTGAATGCAAATTTCATCCTCATTTCAGAACTGGACCAATATATTTTTCCGATGGGCAAAGTGCTTTGGATAAAATATTTTCCTTTCATTCCTCCCTATCCCAAACTGAACTATTGTCAAGGCTTGCAAAGTTCGCTAACATTTTTTCCATTGTTTTCACCTTCCCTAACTTGACGTTTCTGGGTTAGAACGGGCATTGGAAATGGAAGCACCTCTGTCTTGTAGGATTTCCATCTCAATTTTCCTGAGACATTTAGTTTCAATGATAGTTCAAATTATGAACCTGAAGGTTTGGCAGCTTATCAGAACCAAATTGCTGAATCCTTCACTAATATGGCCCAGATCCAGCGAGCACTTATGCATATGTGTAACTTTACTCATGATTAGTAGTTGAAGTCAATGGAAATACAGTGTATAAAGATAAGCACATGCCTGTTTGTAGGCTCGGAGCCTTTAATTGTTTGTCTTGGCTGCGCTATGACTAGAGACACACGCATCAGTAGAGGAACCCAGGGTCAGAAGTTTAAGTACTGGAAAGGGAGTCAGAAGATAAGTGTTCTATTAATGCTCCGCTACACCATTTCCATTATGACCCTGGGGAAGCCATTTAAATTCTCTGTGCTTCACTTTCCCATCTTCACAAGTGGAAAACTAATAAGAGCCAATTCGTTAATGCCCATAAAGCACTTTGAGGTCCTTTGATGGAAGTTGTTATAGAAGTGCAATGCATATTATTATTAAGTCACCTGTCATATTCTTCCAAAAGCCCCGTGAGATCACAAAACAAATCACGTGGGGAAAACAGTTGTTTGTTTTCACATTGACCCTAATTACAGCAGCCAAATGATTTCCAATTTCTACTAAAGCAGTTTAATTTTAAAAAAGGAGGGTGGACATTTGGGGTAAAATTGCAAATCAATGGGATTTAGGCTCCCAAGTCACCTAGGCACTTTTGAAAATTTTAACCAAAAAGATTCGCATTATAAAATGAAAGCGCAAACTGGGGCCCACAGATGGAGGCAGAATGTGAGGCGGAGGGAAATGAATCCACGTAGGGACATGAAAAGCTAAAGCAAAACAAATGGAATAAAAATAGAGTTTGTGTAACAGTCAAAACTGCAACATTCATTTCCTGCATGCCACCTATTCCCTTATCCCCATTAGGTAGTGGAATACTACTGATCTAATTTACAAGGCATAAGAAAAACAATGAGGAGTCTGGTGGCACCTTAAAGACTAACAGATTTATTTGGGCATAAGCTTTCATGGGTAAAAAACCCACTTCAGATGCATGGAGTGCACGAAAGCTTATGCCCAAATAAATCTGTTAGTCTTTAAGGTGCCATCAGACCCCTCGTTGTTTTTGTGGATATAGACTAACACGGCTACCCCCTGATATGAGGTTCTGAGTAGAATTCCTGTGTGATGGCTCTCTGGACAGGGGTAACTTTCACTTGAAGAGAGAGAATTCCCCAAATTAAACCTTTTCCTTTGCCTCCTGCTCTAGCATTTTTTTAAAATCCTGGCTTTCTTCCTATAGTTTTACAGCTTCCTCAAGCTAATTTCAAACCTTTCTTCCTCTTTTGTTGAGCTCCTGAGAAACTTCCCTTTTGCAAACAACTCCAGTAGAACAAATTCTTGCTCCACTGGCTGTGTTTGAAAGCTGCAGTCTTGTGAGGCAGTTGCTTGCAGCTGATGAGGTTGTTATAGGTGCTTGCCAGTCTCCTGACATCTTACTTGGATTCTGGTTCATGATTCTTATTTGGGAAAAGAAATCTAATCAAAATATGAAGACTCTGTTTTTTTTTTTTTTTTCTTTTGCAGAAAAAAACCTATAGCTGCCTTGAAACATTCTCTGCAATATTCATGCCATCTGAAACAGTCTACCATCTCTGCATGCCAGTTACTCTCAAACGTTCAAGAAGGCAGCTGGTATTCCTGCAGAATTATTGAGAGCAATATCTCTTATTCTAATTTATCTTTGCTTTTCGTCCTCCACCAGTCTTTCCTTCCTTGCCTATCTGTGAGGAAAGTAATCATGAAGGTAGGACCTGCAGGGAAGTAGCCCAGCACACAAGCATTTCAGCATGAGAGGATCAAAGATCTTAAGCAGGATATTTCCCCCACTCCCATCTGTAAATCCTATCTTTTAAACTTCCAGTTAACGTTCAGCGGCTATCCACAGTCTTATTATTATTTAAAAGATGCTGAAGAGATTTGAGGGAGAATAGTGGTGGTTATAAATATTAAAAAAGAACAGCCTGAAGACGATCATTTCTGAACTTCTCTATAAAATGTGTCAAAATGGGAAAGATAGATTTCAATAAATGCACAGGCTTTTTGAACAGTTAACAGAAATGGCCCAAGTTCCAGAGAGGAGCCGTGCAATATCATTCACTGTATGGCAGAACATGTTTTCTCACTAAGAGGAAAGAATAGCTCCTTGCAGCTGTCACAGGCTGTCTACAAATGTGCAGACGCTTCCAGACACAGGTAGCTGCCTGCCTCTATATTATTATTATTGATCTGTATTATGGCAGATGTTAATGGGATGAGAGTTGAGAGAAAAACCGGTGCGGGAAACTTTTAAGTGAGAAAGTCCCACTCTCTCAGCTGTGGAAGCCAGATTTCAGCGGCACAAAGAATCATTATGGCTGGGGGACTTCCTTAGCTGCCGTAGGTGACCAGGACATCTTCTGTGCCTTGTCATGTTCTCCATGCCCCACAGCATGTTGCTGAACCGCCTTCATGGCTGTTGAATCACAAATTGATTTCCTCCGCCCAGTCCACTGGAACAGTCTTTGCATGCTAGAGGAAGGCAGTTTCCCTTTCTCACCTAGGGTAAAAGACCCATTGGCTACCCACACCTGGTTTGGCCCACTTGTCGAAGGGGTTTCCCGGGGTGTGGCCGCTGTCACATGCAAACAGCTACTTGGAGCCACAGGTGAGAGCTGGGTGTAGGTGGGGACCAAAGCGGATAAATTACTCCCAAAGGAGCACGACGTGTTCCTCCAACACTGGTGCTACCCCACCCTAGTCCCCTATACAGCCCAGATCTTGTAGGGGGAGCTGAGTTAGGGCAAAAGAAAGACGGGTTATAAGCGCTTCAAAGATTCAAAGTATTTGGTCCTGCCATGCGGGCAGGGGACTGGACTCGATGACCTCTCGAGGTCCCTTCCAGTCCTAGAATCTATGAAAAAAAAA
>NW_020689183.1:0-1286 GCF_002925995.2 Terrapene triunguis | reverse complement strand
CTTTCCTCCACAGGGCCTGGATCTCGGCCTTGGCTGGCTGCTGGGCTAGGGTGAACGTGGCTGTAGGCTGCTCTCTGGACCTTTTGGCCTGAAGCTGTCCTTGGCAGTGCCCGCCACTGGTAGGCTGCTCTACCCGAAGGAGGTTATCACTTCAAAAGTTTTTTTTCTCTTACTTAATTGGCCTCTCAGAGTTGGTAAGACAACTCCCACCTGTTCATGCTCTCTGTATGTGTGTATATATATCTCCTCGATATGTTTCACTCAATATGCATCCGAAGAAGTGGGTTGTAGCCCACGAAAGCTTATGCTCTAATAAATTTGTTAGTCTCTAAGGTGCCACAAGTACTCCTGTTCTTTTTAGCAGTATTCAGGTTACTCCCTCACCCAATGGACTAGTCACTTACCCCCGGTCAATTGTACCTCAGATCTCAAATCACAGACAATGCTTGTAGCCAATCCTGTGATACTAACTAAAGATTTATTAAGTAGGGAAAAAACGGAGAGTTATTCACTAGGTGAAAGCAGGTAACAGACACACACAAGTGAGGTATAGTCAGGTTCCAAAAGGCAGTAGAAGCTGCTGTAATGTGCAAGTTCTATACCAGGGTTCTCAAACTGGGGGCCGTGAACCCTCAAGGGGTTGCAAGCTTATTACCTGGGGGGTTGTAAGCTGTCAGCCTCCACCACAAACCCCGCGTCGCCTCCAGCATTTCTAATAGTTTTAAATATAAGAAATGTTTTTAATTTATAAGAGGGGTGCACTGATAGGCTTGCTGTATGAAAGGGGTCACCAATACAAACGTTTGAGAACTGCTGCTCTATGCGACCTTTAGGGCTAACCCAAGCTAAGCTGCTTGTGGAGCCCTTGCTTATGCTTAGAAATCTTGCCTTCCCTGAATGCCAATCCCCGGCAGTGATACAGATCTTTCTGGTCAGGCCTTATTTCCTTCCCCCAGAGCTCACACAGATGGAACGAGTGTCGGTCGGTGCTTGGCTCCCCTTCATGGGTGTGTCTGGGGGTGGGGTGTGTGTGGGATCAAGGAAGTTGAGTTACACAATAAGAGGTTTACAATGCAAACGCTTGATGTAACTACACCATGGGCTCCAGTGATGTGATAAGTGAGATCAGCATCCTACAAGCATTTCAGCATTTCTGAACACCAAACACATTCGCATCAACTTCACATCTATTCTAACAGTGTGAACACACTGGTGAGCCAGCCTGGTTCCCGGCTCTGTGTTTGTCAGTGTTCAGTGAGGCCTGGGGGCCTTGGCATGAGCTGGCA
>NW_020689182.1:0-1239 GCF_002925995.2 Terrapene triunguis | reverse complement strand
AAATGACCTCTTTCTGTTTCTAAAATATTGCAATGGAACTGTGTGAACAGAGAAATCTCAGGTAAATTAACCAAGTGCTAGAGTCACAAAATGATTTAATCACCTAACTACCACTTTACATACTTAAATCCAAGAATCAAGCCTCACTGATATTCACAAAATCCCCGCTCAGCTGCTCCTGAATGCTGTAGGTGCCTAAACTCAGTCAGCACCTAAATTTTTGAACAAAATGAAAATAGAGTTGATGTGTAGAGTATGTATGATTCCTTTGATGTGGCCAGTTGGCTAATCCTGGTGAAAATCAAGTAGCAGGGCTGAGTGAATAGTTTGTATTGATTTGTTTATTCAGTAGCTGTCACCTCTTTTCTATATGTGAATTGTTCATGAATAAATAGTGATCTTTTCAATTGTGTTTGCTATTCCATGTTATTCTCTGTTGGGTAAAATTGTGCATTTAGAGACAGACTTTTGAAAAGGCTCTGAATCCACAATTGAGGCCTCATATTCAAAAGAACCCAGCTCCCACTTAAGCATCAGAATTAGTGAACAAATTTTCAAAAGTTTCAAAAGGGTTAGAAAATCAGTGCTGCAACAGCAGAAATGTCAACTCATGCAACTTTATCATGCATTTTTTTGGTATTTGTTGTTTATGGTAAAGCTGCAGTTCCTAGAGTCATACAATTATGTTAGAACCTCACCACGGAGTTGGGAGACAACCAATTCATATCCCCTCTCTATGCAATATAGAGAAGGGTTGTGACCAGGGGTCTCCTGCCTCTCAGGTGCATGCTCTAACCATTGGGCTGTAAAGTCACTCTGGCTTTTGGTCTGGCCCAATGAATATGTAATTATTTATACACAGCTTCAGTAGGAGAGGTTGAGAGACATCCGCATCGGCATATCCCATAGCCCGGTAGTTAGGGCACACATTTCCCTGGCTCAGTTACCTGGAAGGTGTATCTCCATTTGCAATTAGAGCTGCTAGTCTATATAATCCTTCTATTTGGCTTGGCCTGATCTAGTCTGCTCTTTTCCTAGACCTGGAGCACTTGCCCCATTTCCCTGCTAGTTTACCGGCCTGATGGACTCTGCAAACTCTGCAGCCTGATGAGACCTGCCTCTCTGAAAAGGACTACTGATCAGCAGGTACTCTCCAGGCTGTTTAGTCCATTTTGAAACAGCTTCAAATCTAGGAGGTCACTCCTTCATGATTTTCTCAAGAGAGCTCTGTGGAACTTC